>NW_003550164.1:2613-3888 GCF_000090795.2 Amphimedon queenslandica | reverse complement strand
AGTTTAAAGACAGGCCTACAAAGTTATCATAGTGACCTTCTAAAACTATCCTTTGCTGCCGTTCAGAAATGACAGTCCGAAGATTGAGAATTTTGGCCGATCATTGGTATTGTCGGACACCACGCTTTGAGAGCTTATAACTTTCTATGCACTCTTGCTAGAGCTACAAGTTTTGTCACGCAAATAAAGGATAACTATTGCTATAATACTTTGCAGTTTCATGAGATGGCAATGTATAGTTTTCCTAAAACAAGTGTCCGAAAATTGATGGTGTACGATCATTGATAATGTACTCTAGTGACTCTTTTCAGTGAGAAATGGTTCCTCAGCGTAGCAAGTAGGTCCCCCAAAGACCTATCAGTTGGTTTGTCAGGTGATACTAAGCTGGCAAGTAAAGAAAAATTGGCAGCCGGCTCCAATAATGCTGAGGAAAACATCTACAGCCACATCGTCATCTATCTTATTGGCTCGTAAAAAGACACGCACTCTCTGCTCATAGGTCTCGAATGGTTCCACATCAGGCTGGTATTCAGATATCTGACCAAAAGTACTTTGAGCCATCCCACCCTCGTCGCCAAAACTGTAAGATCCCTCTCGTATCAAGGAGAATCTTTTTATCATCAAAACGACAAAAAGGATCACAAAAATCAGTCCAGCAAATAATCATTTAAAATCATAATAATAAAACCCAATCAATACACACACACCCAGGAAATACCACACTAAGATAATAATAGTTACCTAGCAACACAACCACCTAATAATAACAATGATAGTGATAATAATAAATACATGTACACCTTATTATTGTAGTCATAACTCTTAATAATATCTCACATGCAACTAGTAAATCTAGTGAATAACGTAAGTACTGCTAGTAGGTCTAATATACCACTGTCTGTTTCTACATCAGTAAGTAACACACTGTCACAGAATGATTGTCCCAATATCAAAATTACGCCAATTAATAAACAAATATTATGCCCAGCATTTGAATTAGAGAGTGATTGTAATTGTGACAAATTTGTGTTTACTGCTTCTGTCACTGATTGTAATGGTGCAACATTTGATTGGAGAAATGATATACATGTACATGCATGTGACTCAATATCACAAAGTGATTCTTATTTTAATATGAATATCAAATGCAAATATTGTGATGAATATGACAATTACAATTCAAGATGTCCTAACTATCCTAGCTACTACTATGAGTTACCTTCATGCTATGAACACATTACTGGTGATCCTATTGAATTAATTTTTTAATTTTTT
>NW_003550164.1:0-1777 GCF_000090795.2 Amphimedon queenslandica | reverse complement strand
CCATACTGGTGAACAATAAGTAAAAATGGGGATGATCAGGGACAAGAACAGTTTGCGTTTTACTTCAGTTGGTGTAGTCTGAGCAGAGAAAGTACGTCTCAAAATAGCAAGAGTGTTATACGCCTTCTTTAGAACTGCTCTGGTTTGAGAAGACCAGGAGAGATTGTCAGTGAAAATAACTCCCAAGTCTCTGCATGAATCACGAGTCTCAATACTAGACCCCAGGAAAGAGTAATCAAAGTAAAAAGGGGTTGACCTAGGGCCATGAAACCTCATGATAAAGGTTTTGCCACAGTGAAAATGTAGTCTCGATTCCACACCCCACTCTCTAATCCTCTCCAGATCCTCCTGAAGGAGGAGACAGTCAGCTTCAGAGGAGATAGCCCTCCGACACTTACTGTCATCAGCATATAGCAATAGAAAGGAATGCAGAGGGGTAAGTGGAAGGTCATTGATGTATAGGAGAAATAACAGGGGCCCCAAAATGCTCCCCTGTGGTACGCCAGAGGTCACAGGCAAAAAACCAGAGTGACAATTGTTTACGGAGACAAACTGGACCCTGTTGTCTAGATAAGCTTTTATAATCCTCCAGGTAATGCCACAGACTCCAGATCTCCAAAGTTTCAGTAAAGAGTGTGATGACAAACGGAGTCAAAAGCTTTCTGAATATCCAAGTACACAACATTGGGAGAATTAAAAGCCAGCACCATTAGTAAGATAAACGTAACATTGACAAAATTTTGCCAGCTACCATTGACTTACATTGATGGAGATTGTGAGCTTATTATTCCACTATGTACAAATCAGGAATATTGTCCCATTTTTACCAGATATGCTGACCCAGTTTCTTATAGTAATGTATGCTATGATAATAGTTCACAGTCATATCCTACTTGTACTACCGTAAACGTAAAAATTTTCGTGGTGTAAATTTTCGTGTTTTTTGCAATTTTTTCATAAAAATTAATTTTCGTGCATTAAAAATTTCGTGGTAGGCGTTACCCAATCTTATTAATTTATTGACCACGTGGCAACATGGCGACACCTGCAGAGATGCCTACCTCATGTGTACCTTCACTATCTTTTCAGTTATCAGGGGTTACCATGTATATAAGGAGATCTGGGAAGCAGAGATGCTGAAGTGTGAAAGAGAGACGAGTAATATTTATGGTCAGTACGTGTGGCTGTCACGTGGCCTATTGAATTAACCACCACACCCTTGCATTAAAATTTCGTGGATCTGTGTGGCCCACGAAAAAAACGAAAATTTATCCGCCACAAAAATTTTTACGTTTACGGTATATGCCCATCAGGTTATGGAGTGTCTATTAATAAAATTAGTGAATGCATTCAATGTGAAGAATATCCAATTAATACACTAGTATTTATTGGAATAGAAATAATACCAATAACACTGATGGTATTAATGGTAATAATATTTAATATACAACTAGGGAAAATGCAAGGCATTAAGGGGGCGAGCCTGAGCTGATTAATGTGTTAAATTATAACGAGCCTAAGCAATGCAAGCTATAGATTATGTGCTGTATGATATACATGTCAGAGCTAGCAAAGCAATTGCACATGTCTAAATTCAGTATCTTGTAGTCATCTTGCTTAAATTAAAGTCATCTTGCTTATAGTTAGAAGCAGTCACTGAAAAAAATCATGTTTGAAGATTGTATATCTGTTTTGTTAACCTAGGCTTGCTCCTAGAGAAGAAATATCACCTAGAATAGATCTCATGATGCATGCAGCTAGCAGTACAGTACCAGAA
>NW_003550163.1:2668-3890 GCF_000090795.2 Amphimedon queenslandica | reverse complement strand
AAGAGATTTATTTTGAGAGGTTGCATCATTCATTCCTGTGAGCATTTCACTGCTACAGTCATAGTCCATACTGCTATTATGATGGAAAGAAAATCTACATGAAGAACAAATATTTATAGCATGTAATCTTAAATAATATACAAGACAAAAGTGGTAGTTCTTACCATTTTTAAAATAATAATATTGTTCACCTGTAAAATCTAATTTCCTGATAGTTTCTGGTTCGGTTTTGTAATATAATTTATTTACAATAAACCAAATTGAGTAAGTTTCAGTGATAATACAGTACACATCCCAGCAAGACTGAACTGCTATGGCCCCTGGAAAACAAAAAGAAAAGTGGAAATGAATAATGATCAACAGTAAAAATAATAGTAATAAATATAAAAAAATAAAAATAAATCAACAATCAAGGAAAATGAGAATTAAGATAACAATGACAGCAAATAAAATTAGAAATAAAAATGAGAGAGTTAAAGTGGACTTAGAAGAAAGATCATGGGAGTAGAGCGGCCTTGTTCCCAGCATTAGTCAAGGGGGATTCATGGCTTCCCTAAATTTTAACAATAAAAGAATATAATCATTTAATTGCACAGTTACTCAGTAGTTTGTTCTATGTCCTTACTAGCTCCATATCAGTCCTTATTCCATGAAAATAGGTGAAGCCCCAGTCCGGGGCAGCCCGGTTTTACCCCACCATTTCCCGTGCCCGAGCCCTCCCGAGCCCGGTTTTACCAACCCCCCAGGATTGAGGTGTGTTGAAGTCTATTGGAGATACATTAGACTGAGGACTACCCAACGATACCAGTACTAGAATGACAAGCACTGTGTTTATCATGTTTTAGGGAATCCTTTTAGGAATCCTTTTTACTCTAATGCCACCATTTTGTAGGCCGTTCACGTTTAATAATAGATCTAAGACTTTAAGTTTATAACGCTAATCTATTAATAATTTATTTCAATCATAATAATGTCGACTTTACTGCTGTTACTATTTGCTTGTCTCTTTGACAAATCTAATGGAGGTTTTGTTGAACTAACGTTTAACTTTACTTTGAATGATGGATGTACTGCATCTAGTGATGCTGATATACTTTCTTTGCGGGGAATATACTCCTACATAGTTTTGCCACGTCCTTTTCCACAATGCTTTGCTTTCAAAAGTAAGTGAATGAGTACACTAAATTTAAATACTTTCTGAATTTCTCAGAATCAGACCAAA
>NW_003550163.1:0-1603 GCF_000090795.2 Amphimedon queenslandica | reverse complement strand
GTAATCAAGTTACTACTTCATGTCCCAGTGTCAGTGAGCTTACTTCACTCTCTCCTACTTCAATGTATACACTTACACCTTCGTTGTCTCTCAGTCATATTTCTTTGTCTTTAGCAACATCATCACAATTGCCTAGTTACACATCATCATCATCATCATCGTCATCACAATCTCCACCTTCACCACCTTTAGATCTATCTTCCATTGTCAATTCATCATCAATGTCTCATTCATCAGAATCTTCTCTTGTCAGTATACAAACATCTTCAGCTATGTCATCAATACCTACTTCAATGCTGTCATCTGCTTCTCAACTTGACAATGGTACATCATCAATGCCTACTTCAAGTTCAATACTATTATCTGCTTCTCAGCTCAACTCTTTCAGTATACAAGCTACATCATCAATGTCTACTTCAATACTGTCATCTGCTTCTGAACTTGACTCTGCATCATTAATGCATATCCTATCATCTAGACCTCACTCCTCAAACAGCGAACATACTTCTCTATTTATAACAACAATGCCTGCAGTAACTTCAATTGTTGCAGCAACATCTTTCTCCCATATTAATTCTCCCTCTCCCTCTCTCTCTCCTCCTTTAATGAATTGCCCACAAACTAATCAATGGGAAGGCACTAAACCAGGACAATGGGCAAATGGTACTTGTTATAAAGGAGTATTTAATGGTTAGTGTCACTTGTAATAAATTAACCAACTATTTTCTATTTAGCCACAAGATATTGTGATCTTAATGGAAGTTGGGGTCGAATTAACTGCAGTGTCAGTAAGCAATTCATGGAAATCATGTCAAAAGTAATTTGATATCTATTGTTATCAAACACTACCTTCATTATTGGCATACCTTCATACATGTAGATTAATATATCACATTATGTTGCTCTTAAATCACTATCACAACAACTCAATGACTTTCCAGCAGCTCAAAGCATTGTATTACTGGACTTCATTATCAAAAACAGCAATATGGAATCAGATAATGAGACAACACAGGTACATGTATGGTGTACCTTGCATATGCATCATTGCCTTTAGCACAAAGTGTACACTTTACAAAATAGATACTATTAAAATTTCTATTTTTAGATAGTGCTTGATATTGCTAGTGAAATAATACAGATGGCTTCAAATAAAATGGTATCATTAATTATTCAAATAAAGTCAATTGTATGAATATCATGCATAGGATGGTGTCTCTATTTTTAGTCAGCTATTAATGACACTGGACAATGCTGCACTTAATGTAGGACAGGATTTGTCCCTTTCTACTGACAGTATTTGTAAGAACTATACCTCAATGTTAGTGCATCTAATACTGTTCATTGCTTGTAGTTCTAAATGTTAAACAGGTTCAAGATTTCCCTGATGAAGAGGTCACAGCAATTGATTATAATGGCAACACTCTAACACTACCAAATGTGATATTCACTGCTCTACCAGCTACAGTAGTATCCTTTGTATATGAAGACCTATCAGTCCTTTCTCCTACAAATGATGATGAGCTTATATCACCAGTCATATCTTCAACTGTCAGATGTAATGATACCTGCAATACTAATGATTTTAATGAATCAGTGACAA
>NW_003550162.1:2173-3891 GCF_000090795.2 Amphimedon queenslandica | reverse complement strand
ATCATTCCAGTCACATCCAAATTTATGATTTGGACACATAATTGAGAAGCGACTAATCTCTTTACGAACAAGTCGATCAGGAAAGAACTATAAAAAAGAGGGAAAAAATGAATTACTGTCAAATCTAGATTTAAAGATGTACAGGTCTTCCATCTTCATTGGTCAGTTCTTCATCGCAATCAGGCCTTGGGCAAAAAATTGTCCCTTCACTACATTAAAATATCAATTTTAAATTTATTATTACAATATAAATTTCAAATTTACTTCTTGTCGAAAAGCTCTTCAGCACATCCGTTGCAGAGCCAATGGCCACAGCTTGTCTGAACAGCATCGTGAAGAATACAGTCACATTTTGGACAAATGTATTTGTCAAGCTGGTCTTTGTTATTCTCAGTCAAAAGA
Source organism: Amphimedon queenslandica (assembly GCF_000090795.2). Lineage (NCBI taxonomy): Eukaryota > Metazoa > Porifera > Demospongiae > Haplosclerida > Niphatidae > Amphimedon > Amphimedon queenslandica. The sequence continues at coordinate 3,489 of NW_003550162.1, read as the reverse complement.
CTTGTCTTTATACGGCAAGACTGACGAGAGAGCCGCGAAATAGTTTCCAGTTGTCCTGCATTCATTTCTGTCCCAATACTTGTATTGATCCAGGGGCGAACATTTGTAGGCTTCAGGTACTGATTAGAATCAAAACTTGACTGGAACTACATTGTACATGTATAAAAAAACAAAAATAGGTTTGGTTATTGAGAGAATTATGCCAATTGAATTTTAAATGAAATTTAGTATCATTTCTTTAGTTAATAATTAGTACTAACCCTTTGCAATGATGAATCAAGGTCAAGATCCCTACCAGCTACATGCTTCTCATTTATTGGATTTTTATCATCTAAATCACGCTTCTGGTAATGACCTTCGCTACGCATAGGAATAACAGGTCCTGGACAAACCTATATACATAAGGGACCATAGCATTATGGAGTGTATTCTTTGACATGTACGTACATAAATTGCCTCTTCCTTTTCATTCATGGTGGATGGCGGCACATCCTCATCCATGCAAGGTGACAACTCTTTTTGAACAACCAGCACTGTGGTTTCCTAAATAAAGAATTAAAATACATTTTATGCACAAATCCACCCAAGTTTTGTGTCATTTTCTGTTGCATTTTGGGCTAGGAATTTCTGAGCAAAGCTCTTCCTGGTAAAGCCCGTTGGTTGTGAGAGGTGGACCCATTTTACATGCTCTTGGGCGAAGCATAGATATACGCCCTTTCTGGTAAAGCATATGTACATGACACATTTGGCATAATGTACTTAGGCACTAATATATTATGCTAATTCTACATTGTATGTACTAATTATTACTATATAGGGCCTCCCTATTGTTTTTCCACTGACATAATATGCATCAATGCGTATAAGGAAATAAACAAGAAAATAAATAAAATTAGGCTTAATTGGCCTGTTATATAGTATACTGTATCTATGTTCAGGCTAATATCTATGCTTTTCTTAAGCGCTATGGACATAGTCAAGCCATGGGTCAAGCGGAGCCTGACTACTAATAGTGATGGACCTGGTCATGGTGAGGCATATAAAGACAGCTTCGAAAGGAATGTATTATATATTTCTTATCAACATTGCAATCACGAGGCTATGAACTCACCTGCTCCATATCGGGCAGGTATTGAATTGAACACTTGACTGCAGAAAGAAAAGGTGAAGATGAAACAAGATACGCCTTTTTGCTCTAAAAGGTAAACAAGCGTAACAGCTAACAGCTTAAGGACAACAACACGTCATACGTCACGTGAACCTAAAAATAGCACTATAGAAAGACTGTAAAAGCCTAAAAAGGAAATGCTATTGTT
>NW_003550162.1:0-2163 GCF_000090795.2 Amphimedon queenslandica | reverse complement strand
AGTGATAATATGCCGCAGTTGTGTAATAATTTTTAGGATGTAATTTTGAAATTCTGATATTACTGAAATGATTACTATTATAGCCTAAGTCTATTTTTAGCTACTCAGCTATTCCTAGGATTAGAATGTGGACTCCTATCGCTGCCTAGACTCATCTTAAGACTAATCAAATTTCATAGCTGTACATATTATATTTAATTTTTTAGTCTNTGCCACACGGTGGTATGTGTCCTTCAGACTCATCCTTTAATTATAGTCTTTCATGTTTCTTTGCGTCATTTTGTGTCTGTAGACTCTGTAAAGCTTTAATAATAATAATAATAATATAAATGATAATAATAATGATATAGCAACTTCAATAAAAAGAAAGATGCTAATAGTATATGAGGCTTACGAGTAATAATGATTTTAATAATAATAACATAACAATAAGAGTGGTTTTATGGTTAAAATTGTGCAAGTTGCTGTTGTATGCTTCATCCTTCATGAAGAATGCTAGGTTGCTGTATCTACTTTGACTTTTATGAATATCGTATCATCAACAATGAATCCACCTTCCATTAGCTCATTCTTGGACACAAAACGAGGACATCCACTAGCAACATTCATGTCGGATTTCGGCTTCTGGAATGAAGAGCTCAATGGATCAGGCTGAAAGGCTTTAACAACATCTCTTTTACTACACTGATTCATTAGCTTGAAGGTAACCTTGTGTGTAAAAGGCCACGGGAGTAGAGCGTCGTACTCTCCTTTCATGACAACAAAGAACAAAGACATATGAGTGCCCTTTCCTATACCATCCCCCAGGATATAGAGGCGAAGACACATCTTGTAACCATAGCGACTGGAGTAGAACGGAAGAGAAAATATTGAAGTGTATTTCCCAGTCCTGGCATCATCCATACGCTGAGAGAACTGAGGTATCTTCCAGACCATAGAACCATCAAAATTACCGTAGCAAAAACTCATTGTAATAGTTTCCAGTTGTGCCACTTTATCCTCTAAAGTGCATATCTGGCTATCTTTCTTTGTTATTTCTGCTATAAGTTCTGCTACCATTGTCACGAAACTTTCAATAGCTCCACGAACACCATCTTCTACGGACCCAGATGATCCTCGAACAAGATTGGCAAAGGACTCAAGAGACTCAGACTTCAATGGATTGGTTGGTAGAGAAGAGAGTGCAGCAACCATCATTACAACATGATCAAAGAGACCATCATTTGATGACAAGTGATTAATGCATTCCTCTCTAGTCATCTATACAATAGATATTTGAATTCAAATACATAGCTTACATTTTTAACATACTTCATTTGTTTCCTTGCATCCGTGATCTTTCAAAGGACAATTGACGATCATCTTTGGGCATTCATCAACATGTGGCTGATACTAAAAAACATTGAAAATTCAGACAAATGTGGACAAACACATTTCATAAAGTTTAGACTATGTGGGTATAAAAAGTATTTTGTGGGTAGCTATATAAGTTTAACATTAACAAGTCATACCTTTCCATAAAAGGAAGTAAAAGACCCAAAGAATTCTTTTACTTCTTTATAAGGAAATTAATGCTGTGTTCATTTCAAAATAATTATATACTATTAACCTCTGTCATAGCAAAATCTTCATTACAATGAGGGCATTCTTGTTTTCTGTGCATGCAGCAGCTGACATGTTCAGAAAGAGCACCGATTGTATCAACCCAACCACAACCAAACTTATTGTTTGGACATTTGATGAATAAAGAGCATATCTCCTCACGCAAAGACTTGTCAGGTGTGAACTATACAAAAAAAGTAATACATTTGCATACGTAATAACTATAATTTTTTGTCACAAAAAATTGACAACAAAGTACAAAAAAATTGATAGTAAGGTGGGTTGTACACGCCCAAGAGTTAAGGCGGGTTTTCAATATGATGCATGCACGTCCATCATGACCGGAAGTGCTGTATAAACGAATGGGAGCATGCGTCAATGCATCAGATTAGGAAACATTTCTATTCTGACGCATTGACGCATACTCCGATTGGCTTATACAGCACTCCCAGTTGTGATGCTAGCGCATGAAAAACAATGCGTCATATTGAGAACCCACCTTTACCATGCCTAATTCAGGACTGACGCGAGACTAGCCCAAAATTACTGGATCGGGATCCT
>NW_003550158.1:2165-3897 GCF_000090795.2 Amphimedon queenslandica | reverse complement strand
TATCCTACCCTCATTGTCAGTAGAGTGTAATAAACTAATGTATTGAGGATACTGACTGGTGATATGCTTGATAAAGTGAGTGTGACCTTCTAATGATGAAAAATGAATAACATTCAAATCTTTGTTATGTGTTAGGCTCAGACTACACTTGTAATCCTTCACGTATAATTCCAGTAGTAAAATATCACCAGATTTAGCAGCATAATGAATTGGTAGCTTACCATTACTGTCAGCTTGATGAGGATCTAACTGATAGGTAGTTATTAATTTTTTAACAAGAGATAAGTTAAGAGACACTGAGGCATAATGTAAAGCAGTGAGGCCATCCTTATCAACTGCAGTAGGAGACAAACCTTGTTCAGTAATAAGATACTGAACTAAATCAAAGTTACCACTCCATGCAGCATGATGCACTAATGTGCGTCCTTCATTATCTGTTTTATTAATATCACAATGCTGTACTTCAATGAGATATTGAGTGATATCAATATGACCATGACGACAAGAACGATGAAGACATGTCATACCATCATTATCAGTGATATTAGGATCACTGTTATGATTATTAATAAGATATTTAACAGAATTAATACTACCTGACCAGCAGGAATAGACTAATGGTGTACGACCATCAGTATCAGTATCATTAGCATTGAGATTATACTGAGATATGATATAACTTAATACACTAGTAGAACCTGACCAGGCAGCATAATGTACTGGAGACATTCCATCATTATCTAATGTACAATTGATATTATATTCTTCTAATGCTTTCACTAGTAATGTACTGCCACTGCGTGATGCTAAATGAAGTAATGACTGACCATCATTTGTAGTGGCATTGATGTCAAAGTTAGGACAAGTGCTAGCTTTCTTGAGAAGTGAAGAAAACATTTTAACTCTTTCATTTCGTTTGATAAAATCAATATTTGTTTTTATTCTAGCATTATTAATAATTCCAATATCTGTTGCATCACTTTGTGCCATGAGCTTACTATACACAATACCAGCTGGAAAGTGTATACCTGCATCACATGCATAATGTAAACATGACTTACCATTATTATCACCAACTAATAATGCTTCATTACCTTGAATACTAACAATATACTTAACAACTGATGATGAAGCAAACCATGAAGCATAATGAAGTGGAGTCCTATCATATTTAGAATCCTTTACATCAATGGATAATTGATATCGATTTAAAAGATACTTTAAAAGCTCAACACTTTTATTATTCATAAAATAACAGGTATAATGTAGTATACCACGCCCTGAATTTGTTGTGTCATCTGGTGAGAAGAGGTTTAATGATTCAAGCTTGTGGACTAATGCTAACTCTCCACTTTGACAAGCTAACAATGATAAAGACTCACCTTTGAAATTAATCTGAGAAGTATTACAATTTCTCTCAATAAAGAATTCTACTAGGTCAGAATGGCCCCCCATTGCTGAGTACAGTAATGCAGTGTTATTGATATTGTCTGGTTGATCAGGAGGAACATCACACGTGTCTACTAGATATTGTACTATACATAAGTGGCCTTTATAAGATGCCATATGTATACTAGATACACTATTATCATCACCTTCATTAGGATCAATACCATATTGATGGATGAGTAGTTGAAGGATCTCAATGTGTCCACCATATGATGCAGAGTGTAATGGAGTCCAACCATGAAGACCACAATGATATGTGTTGTCACCGAACTTGTCAAGAAGC
>NW_003550158.1:0-2060 GCF_000090795.2 Amphimedon queenslandica | reverse complement strand
AGAAGTAAAGATCATATTCAGGAACATCCAATCCTTTTGGTATTGCTCTACGAAAGAAGAATATGTCATCCAGTGTGTAGTCATCTCTGTCAACTCTAGCAATCATTACTCGTGTACCAGGAGGAACACCTTTTACACCAAACTGTACAGCATCAGCATCTTTCAATAGTCCACCACTGTTTATAAAATAATCCTTTAACTTCTCTTCATATGACGACCAAGTTCTCTTCAGCGAACAATTTTCAGGGAGAAATACTCCAACAAGTTTTATCATAAGTTTATAGTTGAACCATGATACGTACTTGTCTTGTAGCACAGTGAATAGTTTTGGTATCGTTTTTATGCATTCAAACTCTTCCCTAACTGCTTGAGCCGTTGATTGCTTTCTCATTTTAGGACCAAGTAATGACTTGACATGTGTTTGAAGGTAGTCAATAATTTCAGGTAAATCACTTGATTCGAAGGATTTTTTTGTAATACGAAACGCCTCGTCAAATTCTTCCTGTAGATCATGTAGCTCGCTTGTCAAGTGGAAGCTTTTTTCAGAAGAGCCATATCCATCAGTACCTAAAATGAATTTTTGTCTGTCACTGGATATTATAGCTACACATGTATAAGATCATTTCCTGGCATGCAATGTAAGTGAGCACTAATTTGAATGTTAAACTATTAATATATAAATTTATAAACTGGAAAATGGTTGATGCGCTAATTTTGGTACTCTTACATTTTTATTACGTTGTTATTACAAATAATATGAATTGTTTGATTTTTCATGTATTAGCATACCATGTAGCTTGAAAATTTGATGGAGAAAACTTTGATGCAATAGGCAAATTGAGGTGCATTTCAAAATTTTAGTCTCCAATTTTTTGTAAGAGCATGCTGCACATGGTAAAATTTTGTCAAAATTTAACCTTCAAACCTCTTTTAGGGCCAATTCGTTAAATTCTAACACTGCAAATTTCTAGTTATACAGTATACTAGAAGAATGTAAAGCATTAATGGGCTCCGCCTCCTAGCCACATCTCCTAGTCACGCCCACACATACTTGCATAAATACTTCATTTGTAAGGGCTACACTCTACTCTTGCTACTACTATACTGGAATCTTATGACTCATAAAAATGATTAATAACAACAAAATTACAAAAAAATTTCAAAACAATTATTTGTAATTTGAAGACTTCCCAATCTACAGTAGCATGAAATTACTGTAGAGAATTTAGTTTTGCGATTTGTGAATGCATAAAAGCATAAAATTTAAATTGCAAATAATGAAATTCATGCTTGACTCCTATTAAAACTGCAGAAATTTAGTCTGCAAATGAAGTTATTTTAAGGATTTGCAAAATCATTCTCCATAAAATATGGTATTCTTACATGTTGAACTATTTGATTTTCCACTTCCAGGTGACATTGCATCATCAAAAGAAGAGATATCTCTTCTATCGGCTGATGGTAGTGGGAGTAAAATGTCATTATCATTTGAGTTGTATCCTCCTACAAAAATACTCACGATCATTCCTAGTTTGGTAAATATACCTGATGAACCAGGTGACATTCCTTCACTATGAATAACGTTAATAGAGACTCCCACGGTAGCTGGTAGAGGATGTTCACGAGCTATTTCATTAGCTAATGCTGGATTTCCTCCTCCTTCTTTAACAGCTACACACACCATTCTCCAGCAGGGAATACCATGAGATTCATAATCATAATTTTTCTTTAGCCAATACTCTAAAACTTTCTGCAGGCAAGAAATTGTATTTCCGTGAGAGCTAGCTTCTATGATATTAATGTCAGTTATTCTCAAACGTAATGAAATGGCGAATGACTTCCAACTAGCAGAAATAGGCTTCACTTTATCATACACTGAATGATACTCATCAATACCTGAAATACACTTTATTAAATGTCAAATATACCCACAAACTCACTTAGTTCTTTATCACAAACGTTTATAAAAGGAGCAGAGCCTGCAGAGGAAGAAGGGCTTGTAGCTCGGCTTGTAGCCATAGCCGGGGTAGAAAGGAATTTATACACCCACGCAAAACTCC
>NW_003550155.1:1864-3901 GCF_000090795.2 Amphimedon queenslandica | reverse complement strand
ACTGATAAACATGGACGATACTATACTGATTATTACTAGTAAGTATGCATATTATATTATCGTGCTTAAAAATAGCGATTCTTTTAAATATTCATGTACATGTAGTACTTACTGAAGATACCGTATAGCGGGAAATTTCGAAGATAACAAATTTCACGAATTTCGTGGATTTTTCATGATTCGCAAAATTAAATTCCTTGAAAATCAATTTAATACGGCACAAGATGGCAGATTAGTGGAAATTTGTGAAAATTAATTCTGCAAACTTCCGGATACAGGTCATTCACAAAATTAATTATCCTCGAAAAAAAACCACTATACAGTACAGTTTGGTGGTTGCAAAATTTAATTTTTAGTGGGATATGTGGTTATGTCCTTAATTGCCTGACCTTTTAGCTGTGTGTCTATCCCAGAGAGAGAGAGGAGTGGATGATACTAATGTACATGTAGTTATTCTCTAGATATTAGGGTACTAGGTGAATGTAGACATTGAGGGGGTGAGCATGAGCCATTGATTGACATTTTTTGACTGAGATTTTTAAAAATAAATTAATTCAGTTCCCAATTTTTTCCTAATTTTTTATAATCTTTTATTTTATTTTTTAATTTTTTCCATAATTTATTATTATTTTTATTTTTTAATTATAATTATTATTATTGACTAAAAACAAAGAAAACAGCGTTCAGAAATTTTTTATTTAATTTTTTATTAATTTTATTATTATTATTAATTTTTTTAATTTTTTATTATATTTCATTAAAAAGATTTATTTTTATTTATTTTAATTTTTTTAATTACTTTTCCAGAAAAACAATATAACAATAATAATATTAAGAGCAGAATAATCTTAAGTTGTAAAAATAGAATAAAATAAAGTTAAGTTAGATAGAATTAATTTAGAAAATAGTCATTCAGACCAAGGCCGTCTTCAAAACTCAAACCCCTCCATTTTGTTCTCGTCCCCCTTATACATAAGTTAGTTGATCGAATGAGAGCAAATGAGAGCTTAGTTCTTAACCAGTTCAAAGTCGTGCTGTATCTCCGGTCCCACTTCAGAGCGAGTCTGTCAGCCAAACGTTTCAAAAATATAGACATCTCAGGGCCAATCAGACCGTCCACAGTAGTGCACAAGGGAGAGAAGCTCACATGTCTTCGTTCACAGTGCTCACTATATTTGGCTTTTTTCTCTCTTTCAGCTGTTTTGAGAATCTGTTCAGGACTCCTGTCTAGATAAGAGGGGGCATCAGAGTCAATGACTCTTAATTTTTCATTTATTTTTATTTTTTATTTTTAAAATTATTTTTACTATTTATGATTTTTTAAAAGTTAATTTTAATTAAATTATTTTTTAATTTTTTGTCTTATTTTTATTTTTTAATTATAATTATTTTTATTAACTAAAAAAACACAAAGACACAGCATTCAGAAATTTTTTTATTTAATTTAAAAAAATTTTTTATTTCTATTTTTAATTTTATTTCATTAAAAAATATTTTAATTTATTTTAGTTTTTATTTTTTAATTCTCTATTTATTTGTATTTTTTATTTTTAAAATTAATTAAAATTTAAAAAATTAATTAAATTGTTTTATTTTTTTAATATTCTTATTTTTTACTTATTTAAATTTTTTTATTTTTAGTTATTTTTATTTACTTTTTAATTTTTTATTTCATTTTATTTTTAAATTATTTTATTTGTTTTTATTTATTTTAATTTTTAATTGTTTCATTTTTAATTTATTTTTATTTATTTAAAATTTTTTTATCATTTTACTTATTATTTTTTAATTTCTTAAATTGAATTTAATTAATTTGATTTATTTTATTTTATTAGATTTATTATAAATAAAAAAATTTTTTAATTACCGTATTATTTTTTGTATTAATTTTTATTTTTTAATTTATTTTTTAATTATTTATATCAAGAGTGGATAATTATTTAGGGAGAGTGTCTAACCTGCCTATATTCTGTGATACCACAGCGCGTATGTTTACATCCATTTTTTGCAAGTATACAGAGTTAATCTCAGTAATCT
>NW_003550155.1:0-1664 GCF_000090795.2 Amphimedon queenslandica | reverse complement strand
GGCTCTTTCTTATTTGCAGCCTTCTGACTTGGAATCAGTATAAGGACGCAAGAATGGCTACTTGGTGCTAATAACCATGCTATGTAAACTTACGCACTGTGGTATCACAGATTATAGGCGGGTTAGACACTCTCCCTAAATAATTATCCACTCTTGTTTATATATATATATATATATATTTTTAATTTATTTATTTTTTAATTTTATTTATATATATATATATATATATTTTTTTTTTTGGTCAGTCCATACACACATTTCTTGCCTTAGTGGGACCCCCTTTTGCTTGCCCCAATTATAGATAGTGTCATAGTGTACAGTGTACATGTATTTTATTATTTTATTGTTTGGTTTAGTGTTGTAGTTCAAGAAGAGTCTCGTGCTGACTGGTCAAGTGCAATTGTTGAAGTCAAAAGAAGCTTCCAATGCTTTCAAGAGCTCCTCAATCCTCAGGCTCACTTGATCAATGGTATAAGTACATACATTTATAGAACTATTATTGGATATTTATGATGCTGTATTATTGCTGCTATACACAGTATACATTTTGAGGCTATTTCATGGGATTCTGTTTTCATTTGCAAATATTATGCATGTACATGTACACTAATATAATTATAATGTTTGATTGATTCGAAAAATTTGGGCCCTCAAACTACATGTACATGTATACTGTATGTGTCAGTCATTATTGTGTCTTATTAGGTGATGGTGTTGTTCCTGAGGAGTTTGATGAATGGATATCAACTTCAGCTGAAGGGAATATCTTAGAAGCTACTAATCTAGCAGTTAATGGTAATTACTTGTATTACATTTTATGATGCATAGTACATTGTACATGATTTTATGTTGTGCTCAAAGTTTTAGTCAAAATTATTTTTTAATAAATTTTAAAGACCCTGTACTTATAGTACAGGGTCATTGGCAAAATTTTGTCAAAAATGGCTAGGAAAGAATTCTCCATTTTTGTATTTTTTCCTGATACATATACATGTACTGATGTTGTGTAGAAATTTTGGATGAGTTCCGATCAAAATTAAATTTTCTATGAATTTTTTAATTTGCTCCAAAATCATATCGAAGACCCTGTACTATAGTACAGGGTCATTGGCCAAATTTTGTCAAAAATGGCTAGGAGAGAATTCTCCATTTTTATATTTTTTTTCTCATACATGTACATGTACTGATGTCGTGTAGAAATTTTGAACAAATTCCAATGAAAATTGGATTTTTTATGAATTTTATAAAGTTTCTAAAATTTGGCCCAAAGACCCAACTGTATTCTGTCAAAAATGGTTATGAGAGAATTCTTATATTATACACTGTACATGTACATGTGCAATGTACAATATACTTGAAGTGTGCTATGCTAGATTTTTTATTAATTTTAGAAATTTTTGCCAAGTAGTAAGCACATGTAGTGATTCAGTTAATGTACCTTGTAATAGCAGCACATTGTGTAGTAATTATTAAATATTTCCGTTACTATGTGTCTGGACTGCCACATGAGTGTTTTTATTTTGGCTAATCCTTTGTAGTTTTGGAGAATCATTATAAGAATTGTAACTTCAATACAACTGGTCAGCAAATAGTTATTGTATCTCCAGGAGCAGGAGTCTTTGAGGTACAGTATGTTCAATACTCAATACTGACTTAATAATAGC
>NW_003550154.1:2671-3902 GCF_000090795.2 Amphimedon queenslandica | reverse complement strand
GTTTGGATAGATGACTGAATGCATGATATTCTAAAAATGCCCTGGCTCATGACATTTACCTGGTATATTAAAAGGATAGTAGTCAATTAATTAAGTAACTTAATGAGCTGTAAGGTCACAATAGTCACACTGTGGAACACTAAAATTTTAAATTCAAGATTGAACTGATATAGCTGGTGTACTAGTCATTAGTTGCTACAAATGATAATCTCACTCATAGACTCCTTTTGGTCTTGATTAAAGACTACCTAAGTCTGGCATCACTGGATCAAAGTACATATAACTACAAAAGATCTCACTTGCAACAAACATTTTGTATTGCATGGTGATCATGTACACATACATTGTACATGTACCTATAATTTATGCACAGAAATTAATTTTGTTCCATACCTCAAAGCAGAAGAAAATTTAGTAGTTATCATTGTAATATGTTCTTCTATTTTCTACCTCCTAAAAATAATCATTGAAACGATAAAGTGCTATAAATAATTAGGGGTTACACGATTTTGTAGGGGGACATGACAATTAAGAATAACATTCTATAATTTTAAGGATTTTAATTTTTGTGATATTTTGCTTACTAAGTGAAAGGCTCTGAAAGCTAATTTTAAAAGTGGAGGAATGAGTGTGATTTCAATTGTCTGCTTTTTGTAATGAACAGCAGTGACTTGCAGCAAGTATGAATACTTTTATTAAGTTTACCCTAGACTATTTTAGAGGGAACTGAAGTTTGCGGGAAAAATCTCAAGTTTTCCAAACTCCCTGTATAAATCCATGATGGGGTAACTATGCAAATGCAAATGCACTTTATTCTACATTAGCAAATGCCAGCCAGGTTTATGCATGCATGCAAGGTGGCAAAAACATTTTAAAGATATTAAACATTGTTTTGTAATTTTTAAAGTTGTGATTAAATTTGTGCACTTACTAGATAAAATATTGCTTTAATTATCATTATTTTCTATTTAACTCCAGGTGTTGATAATGAAACTACTGAACACACTGATGATTTTTGTAACATTACTAAATTACATGTACGTCATTTAGATGCACCACAAAAAATTGAAGGTAAACATAATTATTCTTATGATCTGTATGAATACAGCTCAACCCACTCAACATATTCAGCCATTATGTGCATTATCTATACTTCTAGCATTAATTTTATAATTAGTTAAACACCATTGCTCACCTTTCCAATTGCTTCTGTAAATTGAGTGGCCATATC
>NW_003550154.1:0-1503 GCF_000090795.2 Amphimedon queenslandica | reverse complement strand
GGGCACTCAGGGCAGACATTGATGGGCAAAGGTCTTATAAAGGTTTTACATTACTTTAGAACTATAGCTTCCATTTTGCCTTAAAAATTAAGCTGTACTATAATTATAGTACAGGGACTTTAACCTGATTTTGAGATACTTTTAAAATTTGTAAAAAGTCTAACTTTAGTCGGAATTAGTTCAATAAGTAAATGTATATGCATCAGAAAATGTAATAAAAAAATTGAAGAGTTTTCTTTTTTTGATGAAATTTCAATGACCAATGACTATGTGCTACAGTACAGGGACTTGGGCTTGATTTTGAGGAACTTTTATAATTTATTAAAAAATCCAACTTTGGTCGAAATCTTTTCAAAATCTATAAACAACATAAGTGCTATATGCATCAGAAAATGTAATAAAATAATTTTGGCCAAATTTTGCAAAAAATGAAAAAGAGAGAAATCCCCATTTCTATGATTTTATCTGATCATGTACCGGTACTCATGTTGTGTAGAAAATTTGAGCAGAATAGATACATGTCAAATGTCTAATAGTCAAATGTCTTCACATAACCTTATTTACATAATAAATGAGATAATGTCAGAATACGAGTCACTTGATATCATTGACCATCAAATGGTCTATGGCAATGTGAAGAATTTAATTAAAATTCACACATGCACTCATAATGTAGTGGTTACTTACATGTAAATGGTCCAATTTAAATATTGACAAAAATCCTAATTCTCTCCTTGCCACTTTTGATAAAATTTGATTAATAACCATGCACTTTTTATCTTCTCATTATGTATTTATTTTTTTTAATGTTTATTTAAGGGCTCAGCTCCCTCCTACAATGTACTGTAGTACAGGGACTTTGACTCAATTTTTGGGCAAATTTAAAAAATTAAATTTGGCAGAATCTTCAGTTAAAAATTTATACATGACATAAGTATATGTATCTACATCAAAAGATGTAATAAAATGAAGAATTCTCTCCATGCTTATATTTGATGAAATTTGACCAATGACCATGTACAACAGTAGTACAAGGGACTTAAGCCCAATTTTGAGCAACTTTTAAAAATCAAAAAATCCAATTCTTTCCGAATTTCTATCTGTTATACATTCTTGTGCATCTTACAAACTGTATCTGTGTTTTCTTTAGAGTCTCATACTTTGATAAACTAGCTATACACTTAAATTGTTTCAGTTTCAGTATATACAGTAAATAATTTTTCAGAAATAATTGGAGGCCCTGAATAATGCAGAGTGTCTTAGTCTTCTTGTTCTTATTATTATTACTGATTCAAGGGTTTGCTTCAAATGAGATATACATTTCATCCAATGGATCCAGTGTAGCTTCATGTGGTTCTATTCACTCTCCCTGCTTGTCTCTCTCTGATATCACTCAATGGGAGAATGATACAGTTGTCATTATAGAGGGAAGCATTGTATTGGACAGTGTCATTGAAATACACTCAATTCATAACTTGACTTTCACATCTTCATTTTCTAGCA
>NW_003550152.1:2052-3903 GCF_000090795.2 Amphimedon queenslandica | reverse complement strand
TGATTTTCTTTAACAAAACATGTCAGATAGTCCACGCGGGGCTGCTATCTTGAAAAGCATCGATCTGATCCAGTACTGATATACAGCCTGGACCAGTGCTGACGAACAGATGTTACTGTATCAGCTATGACTACATCGGGACTGAAATAGATACTGGTCCAGGCCAGAGCAACAGCCTTGATTCAGCAGTGATGGCCGTCGATGCTGGACCGTTATAGAATCAAGCCTGGTCCAGGCCTGATATCCATCATTCACGGATCATGCATGGTAACTCTTGGGTGTGTAGAGTGGGGCAAGCTCAGGCTCGCCCCAATCAATCAGATACACTCATTTACTAGGCGAATGTAAAACATTGAGGGGGGAGCAAAACGATTAAAATTGTGATTTTCGATTATCAATATACAATGTCTATATGAATTGATGTAGACATGTAGTCACATAGGACTAAATAAATGTTTATCCACTGACGAGGAGCAGTGCAGAACTTTCATCAGTAGAAGGTAATTTCATGCTATGAGCTTGCTCTTTTAGTTTTATGAGTTAAGAATTTCTGCAGATATTAAAGTTTCCTTCTAGCATGGAAGATAGAGCATATGAATCAGTCACTGTCTCACATGCAATCTTCTTTCTGATGGATCTAAGCTTTTATAACATGTAATTCAAGAATGATGACAGACCTTAATGATTATACAGCTGCTTTCTTAACTTTCTTGCTGCTAGAGAAGTGTCTTGACAACAGATGAGTCTTATCCTGCTGCAAGTAAGCTGGAGAATTGCTCCCGTTTCATAGCCTGAATAGTCGCCATTTTGTTGCAACCACTCCCACATCAATGAAAATATTTCATTAGAATACTACCGCATTAGATCATTGACATTTAAATAGATAGTAGTGCACACGTTGGGTGTGACCAGAATAGGCGTGACTGAAGACGTACGTACATACATACAAACAGAAGAGTCTCGCTTAAGTGGGGCTCGCTTTTGCTCGCCCCAACTAGGCGAATGTAGAACATTGAAGGGGCGAGCACAAGCTAGCATGGCAATATACAATGTTTAGATGTCACAAAGGCTAATGTTGTTGTCAAATTGTAAATTGAATGATATGCAGAGCAGCTCAGAACTTGTGACTTGCATGCAAGGAAATTTTATAGCTTGGTCTTCTAGCTTTATTAGCAGTGAAGAATCTCAGTTGTAACTTTAATAAGTATAATTTAATTTTTACTATGATATTTTCAAGCACAGTACTTTTAGGACTCTCTTTTCTCTGATGAGCCATTTGAAGTGCTTTTATATTCTGTCATTCAACCATAATTAATAAAAACTTGAAGATTTATGTGTGTTTTCTTGAATTTTCTCTGCTGATGAAGTGTCTTGACAAGAGATCAGTCCTATGTTGCTGCAAGTAAGATTGGCTAAGGTAGGTGCCATTTTAATTTCATTGCAACCACACCCACATCAATGAAAATATTTCATTAGAATGCTACCGCATTAGATCATTGATTTTTAAATAGATATTGTGCACACATGGGGTGTGACCAGAATAGGCGTGACTGGAGACGTACGTACATACATACATACATACATACATACATACGGAGGGAGGGAGGGAGGGAGACTTCGCCTGAGTGGGGCTCGCTTATGCTCGCCCCAATAAACAGTACACTCCAATGCATTTCCCTATTCAACTGTCTAGGATCATAACTAGGCGAATGTAAAACATTGAGGGGCGAGCAAAACGATTAAAATTGTGATTTTGGATATAGAATGTCTATATATATGGATTGATGTAGACATGTAGTCGCATAGGACTAAATAAATTAATGTTGATGTAGCTCTACTGATGTGGAGCAG
>NW_003550152.1:0-1937 GCF_000090795.2 Amphimedon queenslandica | reverse complement strand
GCTATGAGCTTGCTCTTGTAGCTTTATGAGTTAAGAATTTCTGCAAATATTAAAGTTTCCTTGTAGCATAGAAGATAGTTGGAGCATATGAAGCAGTCACTGTCTCACATGCAATCTTCTTTCTGATGGGTAAGGGATCTAGCATTTATAATGTGATTCAAGAATGATTACAGACCTTGATGATCATATAGCTACTTTCTTAACTTTCTTGCTGCTAGAGAAGTGTCTGGACAACAGATGAGTCTTATCCTGCTGCAAGTAAGCTGGAGAATTGCTCCCGTTTCATTGCCTGAATAGTCGCCATTTTGTTGCAATCACGCCCACATCAATGAAAAATTTCATCAGAATACAACCGCATTAGATCATTGACATTTAAATAGATAGTAGTGCACACGTTGGGTGTGACCAGAATAGGCGTGACTGAAGACGTACGTACGTACATACATACATACATACATACAGAAGAGTCTCGCTTAAGTGGGGCTCGCTTTTGCTCGCCCCAACTAGGCGAATGTAGAACATTGAAGGGGCGAGCACAAGCTAGCATGGCAATATACAATGTTTAGATGTCACAAAGGCTAATGTTGTTGTCAAATTGTAAATTGAATGATATGCAGAGCAGCTCAGAACTTGTGACTTGCATGCAAGGAAATTTTATAGCTTGCTCTTCTAGCTTTATTAGCAGTGAAGAATCTCAGTTGTAACTTTAATAAGTATAATTTAATTTTTACTATGATATTTTCAAGCACAGTACTTTTAGACTCTCTTTTCTCTGATGAGCCATTTGATGTGCTTTTATATTGTCATTCAACCATAATTAATAAAAACTTGAAGATTTATGTGTGTTTTCTTGAATTTTCTCTGCTGATGAAGTGTCTTGACAAGAGATCAGTCCTATGTTGCTGCAAGTAAGATTGGCTAAGGTAGGTGCCATTTTAATTTCATTGCAACCACACCCACATCAATGAAAATATTTCATTAGAATGCTACCGCATTAGATCATTGATTTTTAAATAGATATTGTGCACACATGGGGTGTGACCAGAATAGGCGTGACCAGAATAGGCGTGACTGGAGACGTACGTACATACATACATACATACATACATACGGAGGGAGGGAGACTTCGCCTGAGTGGGGCGAGCTTATGCTCGCCCCAATGAACATAGTTTGATAGTATCAGTGATAGTTCTAAGAGATAGGGAAATTAGTACATGATGACAGCTCAGCTTTTATAACTCAACTAATTAACAAATGAATCAGCAAGTATCAGCAAAAATAATAATAAACAGAACAAAATGAAATACTATAGACAATCATCCACTAACTAATTATTGACAATATTTATCTCTAATGTAACTAGCAATAGGTTTCTCTTCTATTGTATCCAGTGCTGTGGCTAATGATGACCAACTGGGACCTCCTTTCTCTCTCACTCCATCTTCTCCTCTTAACCAGGCAGACATACACTCACGGAAACACTCCACTGTCTTTCCTCTACAGTCAGTATCTATAGCCTTTAGTCTAGGGTCATATAATCCTAAATGAAGTCCAAACTGATACCATTTAGTACAATCCAATTGATTGAGTATTGTTAGCTCTTCAATGATAGTAACAAGATCTTTAATATCTAT
Organism: Amphimedon queenslandica; assembly: GCF_000090795.2. Taxonomy (NCBI): domain Eukaryota; kingdom Metazoa; phylum Porifera; class Demospongiae; order Haplosclerida; family Niphatidae; genus Amphimedon; species Amphimedon queenslandica. The sequence continues at coordinate 303 of NW_003550152.1, read as the reverse complement.
AAAAATAATAATTAATAATGTGTATATACACTGTACAGTCTACACTGCCATTACTTGACAATTGTGATAGTACATATTATAACATACCTAGCTTCATTGGAGTCAATGGTGTCTTCAATTCTTCAGTTATTTCAATCACTTCCTATACAATAATAATAATAATAACTGATATTTTTCACTGTGCTTGTTTATCAAGGTGATATACATCAGTAGTGCATTGCTGAAAGGTGAGTTTAACAGATGTACAAGTATATATTATTAGTAGTAAAAGCCGCACAATTACAACCCACAACTATGACAAAG
>NW_003550151.1:1994-3904 GCF_000090795.2 Amphimedon queenslandica | reverse complement strand
TGGGATGAAAACCGATGCCATCAAAAAAATTGAGGAAGGCAGAATGGCAGCTGTCAAAAGTGCAGAAGCTCAAAGGCAACAATTTCTACTCCAGCTCTTAGAGAAGCATCCTGATAAAGCAATGCAGCTTGCTGATAAAGTGCTGATGGATTCATCTGTTTATAGCTCTGGAGTAGCACATGATGCTATTGCTAAAGTCTAAGCCAGCGCACCGCCATCACAAAAAGCAATTGATTCAAAGCCTGAAGATGATCAAGAAACTTCACAGGATACCAATGAAAATGAGGAGGGAACAGAGAAGAAAGATGGTGAACAAGGAGATACCAACGAATAAAGTGATTGAGCAGTAGAAACTTAATAACAATAATAATCTTACAACTTTATAGTTTGTAATATTTTCATAATTATAGGTTTAGGAAATCATTTAAACATTGTTATGTATAAAGCTTAAAAGCTAAATAACAATTCATTGCGCCCAACTGAAATATTTATCTAGAATACATTGCTTCAAGTATGCATGCACTATGCTAATCAACTCAGTAAATTATCAATGCTGGAAGCCAGTGACAATAATTTAATGCAGGTGATTGACTGTTTTCATTTTTGTGCATATGTTACCCTTATGAGGTGTGAACATGTGTTGACCAAGGCTTCAGGCATAGCCCATGAATGAGTTTAATACAAGTGGTAACATGCTCTTGTATATTAATATCTGTGAATGCATAGGTATAATATTGGGGTGTATAAAGTAAGGTAAGATTAAGAACTACTCTTATTATTGATAACAATAAGTAAGTAACAACAAACATAAGACATAATACAATAACCTTGCCCACACATACAATAATATTAATTCACAATTTGTATTCTGTTGTCCAGGCAAGTGTATGCTATAATCTACCTTAGACAAAAATTTAATCACCTTATACCATATGCACGTTGTACCTGTTGATAGATCTAACAACAGGATTCAATTGCACTTTCTTAGAATTAAGGCTAAAGGCTTTATCATAACAGCTATGTTTTCAATATCTTATGCATGGCTTGATCAAGCCTTGAGGTCATTTAACAATAACATGTTTTACACATCTGCTGTTGGTAAATGCATTGCCATATAGTTCTAAGAATTAAAATTGTATAATTTATGAAGCACAATAGCATACGTTAGACACCTGATGGTAGTGATAGGTTGTTATAGTTCATTGCATTATGAAAATTTCTGGTAAAATGGGCCAATCTAAGGACACCTGCTGGTAGTAGCGTAAATTCTTAGAATCAAAAACAAGGTTTTATCATAGCATGTTTTGAACATCTGCTATAGTGGCTAGTGACATGTTACATAAACCTGCTGGTTACAATGGGCGTTATGTTCCCAGAAACATTTTACCATAATAAGACACCTGATGGTAGTAATAGCTTGTCATAGTTCGTTGCGTTATAAAAATTTCTGGTAAAATGGGCCGATCTAATCTTTAGTGATAATGTATTGCACATCTGCTGGTAGTAATGTAATTCTTAGAATTAAAAACAAGGTTCTATCGTAGCATGTTAGTGAACACCTGCTATAGCGCAGGCTGTAAAAGCTAGTGACATGCTACATAAACCTGTTGGTTACTATGGGCGTTACATGTATGTTCCCATAAACATTCTACCATAATATGCTACATAAACCTGATGGTCACGGTGGGAGTTGTGTTCCCAGAAACATTCTACTGCAACATGTTTTGAACATCTGCAGGGACAAATGGGCAGGAAGAGTTATGATAAGATATTTACGTGTCTGCTGGTAGCAAACTATACTTGCCATGTTTTGATAACTATTGGTTTCAATATTAGGTGGGGACTATTAACTCAGCTTGCTAGCAAACTTCAGTAATGCATATAAATCAATTGTCATGAAAGGTAGAATG
>NW_003550151.1:0-1741 GCF_000090795.2 Amphimedon queenslandica | reverse complement strand
TAAGGCATTTCGTCTCTGTCCACCACCTAATGTGTACAATTAGTCCACATATTAGGGCTTTCCTTATAAGTTATGACTTAATATGAGAAATATTGAGAAAAATAGAAGGAAGTATAAGTGGAACATGCATAAGTCATGAAACTGTAAATGGGTTGTTACTATCAATTCCTTAACTTGACATGCACTGCCAATGTTTAATTCATTTTACTTTAATTCGAGTTCGTCATCTACAATTGATGTACACTAAAAATTTTTATTGATAGCAGCACATACAGAGGTACTGCACACATCACAGTAAACAGAAGCAGTAATTACATTCTAATGGATACAAACAAGAGCATGTTTCATTTTCATGAAACTTATTAAGTTATTATAGTGCGCTCATGATGCTGTTAATTTTGGCTCATTAAATCAAAAGTGTCTGTGACAGTATTACTCAAAAAAGCTGCTTCTGGCAAACTGGTATCATGTAACCAAGATTATGTTTACATAAATCATAGTAACAATAAACTTAGTTCATTTCATTTTATTGATATCTTCATGAGCTTCCCTTTTCATTTCCTCGATTATTTTCCTGGTCTTTATTCCTTCTTCTTTTTTAAAGATTTCCATTTCTTTTTTGGCAGCTTCCTTCATTGCTTCGATTTCAGAGGAAAGTTTAATTTTACGTTCATCCTCCTCTAACAAGTCGATGACTGCTTGATCTTCTAACTTTATTTCAAGCTCAGCCTTCCATTGTTCAGTAACAGCTAAAGCATCTCTTTCTTTTTGTTCTAGCTCTTTCTTTTGCCGAATCTCCATTTTCTGTATTTCTTTGTCTGCGGAAGACTTCTTCTTTGTTAGGTCAGCATTCATTTTTAATTTTTTCTGACTTATAACCTCAGCAGACCTTTTCTCTTCATTCATCAAAGCCTTTTCCTGAAGAATTTTTTGATGCTGTAGCTCCGCATCAAAGGTCTTATCTAATGCAAAAAATTCCTCTTGAGCCTTCATTTTTACATAGGTGGCCAAATATAGGGGTTTTAAGGTCCTTTTAATTTTTAAATAACCGGTTATCATGGTTATCATGGTTATCTGATACCTTCATAGTATTCTGTTCAAGAAATCATATAGTAACTGGACACAGAGTCTAGTAACATAGGATTGCATGACTATTTTTTAATTCTGGGACACACCCACGCAGATAACTATTAATGCTCTTAATTATTAAACATAATCTCGTAGTGGAGTATCTATGATATTAAGGGTGGACATTTCTCTCGTATTTTTTGATTTATCTCATATTCTAATTTTAAATACACTTATGAAGATCAAGGAATTTTTAATTTAAAGATTAATAACATAATGATTGATGAATAGTGCATCTTGCCCAGGAGCTGAAAGACAGGGGTTTTCTATGAATTGTTAATCTCTTTATAGAGTAAATCCTTAATCCTCGTACACCATCGATATTCAAACATTTTTTCTCACAGTTGAGTGATCAAAAGCCGGTGGTTACAATTTTATCTTGTAGATCAGATGTTCCTCTACAGCTGTAACAACTTTCATCGAGCTCCATCTTTGCTGTGATTTTATAATGAATTTGAGTACAAATTTCAAACAATTGTATGTTCGTGTAAACCACATATATTTTCGTTTTCCTGTTTTCTTTCAGCAATGAAGTACTTTGCAATTTAGTCATTATATCCATAGAAAAGCCCTGTCTTTCAGCTTCACAATACACTATTCACATAAGAGTAAG
>NW_003550148.1:2777-3908 GCF_000090795.2 Amphimedon queenslandica | reverse complement strand
ATTTTACTTGCTATTATATTTCCATCAACCACCTGGCTTGGCAAGTAAATCGAAGCATTTGCTGACTTCTCTACTTCTGAACTAACCTTAGCATCACCTCTAGCTTGCAAAGAAGGCTCTTTATGGCCTTAGAGGGAGTTAGAATTTAATGAAGCCATGGATAGTTTTGAAGTCACATACTCATAATAATTGCACAATACAACGTATCTTCTATTCCTTTTCATTCGAATATTTTAAATTTTTGCAATATTTATTTTCGCAATGGATTGCTTCCTCTGAAATTATTAATGCATTGAAATATACCTGATATACAGTATTTACCCTATTGTAGCTAGAATCTTTTATGGCCCCAATTTTTCACGAATTTTCAAATTTATGAAATTAAAATTCATGAAAATCAATTTAATACTGTTTAACCTAGCCATGAAATAGATTTTTGGGCTGGGTAATTTCAGTCATGAAATTTTTGGGTCATGAAAGTTTCTTGCTAGTAGCTAGTATTATTATTCTTTTATACAGTTTTAATGTTGATACCTTCAATTGGAAGGAACTCTCTCCTACTACATCTCATGGTCCTACGATGAGGAACTACTGTGACATGATAGCAATAAAAGTGAACGGTGAGGACTATCTTGTAGTAATTGGAGGAGTTGGACCATCTTCTATCAATACACCCAAACAACCTGGTGCCCAGTACAGTGGTGATAAGAATAATGAGATCTATTTCTATAAACTCTCAACAGGTCAGAGCACATACAGTTTATATTAATATAATGAAGTATTGTTATTTGGTGGTTCTTCACTCAGACTGGTTGCATTGAGAATTGCTTGCTTGTTTGTTCATGGTTGTCACTACTAATTATTTGATAATATGATCAAAGAAATATCAACTAGTTTGCTCCACCCAATGCATTCCATTCACACTAATTATTATTATTGATATTTTTAGGACAATGGATATCACCGATTGTCACTGGAGACAGACCACCTCCTATTCATGACTTCACTTTAACATCAATTAATAATTCCAGTGCTATATTATTTGGAGGTAGCACTGGTAATGGAAGGAGTAGCAATGTATATATTCTTAATTTTACTAATACATCAGTGGTGAGTGTATTATTAGTATAA
>NW_003550148.1:0-1692 GCF_000090795.2 Amphimedon queenslandica | reverse complement strand
CTTCTTATAAAGTGTAAAAAGAAATATTGAAATGGGGCAGTAAGAGGGTGTGGTCAAAATAAACAAGATGGCGGCATTTAAACAGGACAAACTGAAGTTTTTTAACAGCTAGATAAGAGACAGGACTATCACAGGAGCTATCTAAAGCATCTCTAAAGGCTATTTCATCAGCACCCTGATTGCAAGGTTGGGTCTGAATATGCATGCAGGTAATGGTCTGACTAGATCTCTTCTGGCTCTCATTAGACTAAGAGCTAGATTAGAATCATTTTCATTTTTTTCAATGAAGTCAAGCTAAGCCACGTCAATAGCTCATGCTTGCCCCCTCAATGTTTACATTCATTCATTCATTGTCATGAATGTAAATTCAGTAATAAGTTTAGATTTAGTGTGGTTTATGATAATTAATTATTTTATTATTTTAGAGTTGTTCGAAGTTATCTAATCCTGGAGGATCAGTGCAATGGCCTAAGGGAAGATGTGCTCATTCCAGTGTATTGATTAAGACTAGCTCAGGACCACACCTACTAGTGGTGGGTGGATATGGTACTAATGATATTTGGATATTTGATATTAACAATAAATCATGGAAGAAACTGGTAAGTATATTATAGTTATAATAACAATACATCATAACTGGTTATTATTATGTACTAGTAATCAAGTATTGTACTTATGTATGTTATACTGTATAATGTAAATAATTAATAATTACTGAAAGAATGGTTTACATTAATAATACAACACTATATTGGTTTAGGGTGTGGCTTATAGTTTGTGGGTGTGGTTTGTAAATATATATAATACACAGTGTATGTACAGTATTTGTATCATAAAATTGAATAATAATTCATTTTAAATTTTTTTCATAGAAAAACATACTAGACAATGTCACTAAGAGATATTCTCATTCTCTCTCAGTTTTGAGTGTGACTCCAACCACTAACTGGATAATTGTGTTTGGAGGAATGCGAATCATTTCAACAACAAGTGATCAAATAGTTATTGAACTCAGTGAGTACATGTAAATATAAATGTATTGAATATACTCGATTTGTACATATTGAATATAATAATTATTACTTTAGCAGTATAGCCTTTTGTTTTTATTAACAAACATAATATAACTTTTTTATTATTATACATGTACATTTACTTGTCATTAACTCAACTATTGTGTTACTGTATAGGATATACTAGTAATAATGATTGGTCTACTAGTATAATACCTCTGGACCAGTATCAAGAGAAACTACAAGAAAGGAGAATAGAGTGGAAAGCATCTCAGCTTGTTCAACCTGAGGATAGAAGAGAAATAGACCGTCTGACACGTGTACTACAAGAAAGGGAAAGGGAACTACAGGAGGAGAGAAGAGAAAAGGAACAAGTTAGAAACAGACTACAGCAACAACTTCAAGGAAGAGAACGACAACTTCAACAAGCACAGCAACAAGGACAAGAAAGAGAGAGGCAGGCCAGAAAACGAGAAAGGCAGGCTAGAGAAAGAGAGCAGGATCTTCAGCAACAACTTCAAGAAAAGGAGAAACAAGTTCAACAAGCACAGCAACAAGGACAAGAAAGAGAGAGGCAGGCCAGAGAACGAGAAAGCCAGACTAGAGAAAGAGAGCAGGATCTTCAGCAACAACTTCAAGAAAAGGAGAAACAAGTTCAACAAGCACAGCAACAAGGACA
>NW_003550141.1:1277-3913 GCF_000090795.2 Amphimedon queenslandica | reverse complement strand
TGCTGGTATGCTGTTGAGAGTCAGTGGATTGTGGATTAAAGGGGAAACTGTCAAGAGTGGAGTGCATGGTGACTGAGGGTAAAAGGTTCATTAATAATTATGATTATTTTACTGTGTATGTACTATATAAACCATGGTTTCGAGGTGTGTATCAGTAATGTAAGACCTGAGCCCCGAGATGTCTGCCCGAGGCGAAGCCGAGGGCAGACATCGAGGGGCGAAGGTCTTACATTACTGATACTCACCGAGAAACCATGGTTCATATAATATGTGCTATATTTACTGTAAGATCTATGGGATCTAACAGGGACGGATGCGCGTTTTGCTTGTTTGCTGGGAGATCAAACTCTATCCCTCTCTTTTACTTCTTGAAAGAACAATAAAGGCCTTCTTGGAACTTCTCTGTAGCATTTATCTCTGCACGAGCTTTATTTTTGTCAATACAGTGGCGAACGGCTGGGTCTAGCCTACTACTATGTTGCCATTTTCTCATTTTTCTGCCACATGCTGGATACTGAGCATGCGCAGATCGCTCGTGCATCTCATTACAGATAAACTCACCCAATGAATTTCATTACAGATGTATACACTCCAATGAATCTCATTATCTTGCAGTGAATATCGTTAACTGGCAGCGGTTAGGTGTACATGGCCTATGTACCACCTGGCGGTCCCTTTGATCTTACAGTAACTATGGTACATGTACATATGTACATTACACACTGTTACTTTTGTAGACCTGTTTGATGCATGACATTATAATTCATTGACATTATTATTTTGCATGTACATATACAATTACAATTTTACATGTCTGTAGATTGTGTTTAGACCAGCCTCATTGCAATTCTTCCTATTCATGCAAGTCAGTTCAGAGATATGGAGTTTGATCCCAATGGTCAGTTACTGTATCCTCATTATGGTAGTACATATTACTAGTGTTTAGGTGATACTTACTTTGATGAAGCAGTTGATGGTTTTTGAAGGATCTCTTCTCTGTTTGGAAGGTACAGTACATGCAGTGTGTGTATTGATGGACACATTCATTGCACATGAACATTCTCCTATTATGTTGTACATGTTCTTATCACTGTATTTCATGAGTTTTGCTTTAAGCATAAAAACATACATGTAATTCACATTCTCTCTACAAATAAATCTATAATTCTTTCTCTTTGTCTCTGTCTCTCTCCCTCTCTCTCCCCTCTCTCCCTCTTTTAGGTGTGATTCCATTGATAAACTCCGTAAAAGGTGTGAGACCATTGATAGAGAGATACAGGACTCACAACAGTTCAAGGACTTCTACCAGTTTACGTTTAATGTTGCCAAAAACTTGGGCAGAAAGGACTAGGCTAGTGACATAATAATATTGCATGTAGATGTAAATGTAGGATCATGTTTCACACAATGATTTCAATGTACACGTGTTGATGGGGGAATTTTGCAAGTGATGCTACAAAAAGTTGAGAGTACATGTACATGTATAATTTAATGTATATTGTATGAATTGATTAAAATCTTTTGTGCTTTTTATTTCTCTACAAATCTTGAGATGTCCATTGCCTACTGGAATCTTATTTTTACTGGTCGCTTCAAATTTTTGGACTTGTGGTGTGAATTTTTAAGAGTATTACATGTAAAGGTTACATTTCATTTCTCTCTTTCTCTCTCTCTCTCCCTCTTTCAGTCTCATTATAAAAGAGCTGGCAATACCCAAAGACACTTGGAAGCTTCTGCTAGAGTTTTCTAACAGGATTGATGACACCATGAGCAATTATGATGAAGATGGTAGATCTATACTGTATAAACTGTAATGTCTTCCTCTTTAAATAATTCTTTTTTGTACAGCACTTTAATGTATGGCAGCTTTATTTCTTTGTAAATTTTTTGATGATTTTATGCATATACATGTACAGCACTTTACTATGAACATGTACATGTACATTAATGATTATATGATGGGTTTATTATTCATAGGTCAGTCTACACTCTAACTACATGTGTATATGTACATGTACAATGTATACATATTTCTTGTCAGGGTAGATCTAGGATTTCATTTTTGGGGGTGCAATATGAGATGGATGGGGTAATTAGGGTGTTACCGTAATTCCTCTAAAAATTCGTCACATCTAGTTTTGTATTTGTAATTTTTAAAAATGAATTTTTAGAGGGAGAGTAGTTATGAAGCTTTTAAATTAATTATTTTGTCAAATTTGGAGGGATTCATTAATACACAAAACCAGCTATATGCTAACCTGGCTGTTCAGAGTATCTTTCTCTCGTATTGACGTGACGAAATTAGAACCACATGGAACAATAGTATTTAAAATGAATTTTTAGAATGAATTATGCTAGAAATTTTGAAATAATTTTTTAGTTTCGAATTTAGAGCGTCGAATATTTAGAGCAAATACGGTACACTACATGTACATGTACATGTATAGTCTTTAGTTTTTTCTGAAAATTGGTTTGTTTTTGAAAATGGCTGTAACTTAAAATTTAGAGTGAAAATTTAGAAAAACTTAAAAATTTAGAGTGAAAGGAATTACAGTACTGTACATGCTGTCTTGTATAAGCTAAGATAAGTACATGTACATGTATATTAAATTTCAGGTCAGTATAACCAAGAGTAT
>NW_003550141.1:0-1267 GCF_000090795.2 Amphimedon queenslandica | reverse complement strand
AGTTTTTAAAAGCTAATGTTGCCACATGGTGGATCACGTGATATGATAAGTATACTGGAGTATGCAGATTGTGACTTTGAGCAAATACGCCCTCATGCAGTAGTCTTCTATAGGGCCGTTCGATACTCTCTTTATATATTATATACTCTTGGTATAACAGTTTTAGATTTTAGTAGCATGCATGGTTTCCCATATTAAATATAGCATGTTAAGTGAGCTAAAAAGTGAATGTGCTTTATGAGCTGACAAACACTGCAATAGTGTATATGCATGTACATTTACTGCATGTATGGCTTTGGGGCAACTTTAAAAATGATAACCAAATCAATTCAATCATTATCAGCTCAAACTTACTGTACATGTAGTATAGCAATACATGTACCTGTATGTATGCATGTATTTGAAGGAGAAATAACAGTTCCTTTATATTATCGTTACGTTTAGTTAATTATTATTAACATAATCATTAGTTTATTAACTTTTATTATTTTTATTTTCAGGCCATTTGGTTTGTGTTCAATTTTTTCAACTGAGAGAGTAAGGAATGAACATCATATCAATAGTGGTGAGTGTGCATGTACATGTACATAGTATATACTTAAATTTAATATTATATTCATCAATTTTTAATTGTATACATTTACAGGATAAATCCATTGAGTTCATAAATAGTTTAAATGATGATTTACTTAAGAAGGAGGCCACCACTGACTCAAGGAGTGAGACCTTCTCTTCAATAATGAAGGTGTGATATAGTTCAGGTTAATAATTGTATTGTGATGTCAGTGGGGGTGTGGCCAATTATACTGTATACCTGTACATATTGATGTCCTTGTTCTTTGTAGAAAGTTTAAGCTGATTCAAGCTTTAATTTTTCACGTTATGGCCATTTTAAGGAAATGTCATAATTCTAAAAATTACCCAAAGCTATTATAGCCTTGGATCTTTCCAAAATTTTGCCCTGAAATCACCTCATGTCCAGCAATGAGTGGACGCGGATTAGTATACTGAGCAATTATTTCCATATACTACTGGTTGACTTTATACAGGGCAGGAATGGACATTTCCATTTACTAGGCTATATCTTTCTTCAGAATAAGTCTCATCAATTTGCGCACTTCAGTAGCTGTTCTCCATAATTATACCTGTGTTCCTGCTAAATATGACAGCACTTGGAGTAACTTTGTGTGGAACATTTATAGATTAAAGATGAGGCAGTCAGTGCCGCCATTTTGTCATTCCTTTATGTATGTATGATAATTTTTTA
>NW_003550137.1:3033-3917 GCF_000090795.2 Amphimedon queenslandica | reverse complement strand
AAACGAGCTACTCTCACCTCTCCCCATCCTCCTCTCCCTAGAATCCTTTCTGTCATTCTAATATCATTTCTGCTAACTACCCAGGAAGACTCTCTCTCTTGTCTATCTCTCTCTCTTAGTTGCTGCTGAGCTTGTTGAAGCTGTCGTTGAAGATCCTGTTCTCTTTGCTGGCCTCCTTCTACTTGCCTTTGAAGCTGTCGCTCTCTTTCTTGAGATTCTCTTTCTCTTGATTGAAGCTGTCTTTCCTTTTCTTGAAGCTGTTGTTGAAGATCCTGGACTTGTTCTCTGGCCTGTTGGATTTCCCTCTCTCTTTCTTGCCCTTGTTGCTGTGCTTGTTGAAGTTGTTGTTCTCTTCCTTGAAGTTGTTGCTGTAGTCTGTTTCTAACTTGTTCCTTTTCTCTTCTCTCCTCCTCTAGTTCCCTTTCCCTTTCTTGTAGTACACGTGTCAGACGGTCTATTTCTTTTCTATCCTCAGGTTGAACAGGTTGAGATGCTTCCCATTCTCTTCTCCTTTCTTGTAGTTTCTCTTGATACTGGTCCAGAGGTATTATACTAGTAGACCAATCATTATTACTAGTATATCCTATACAGTAACACAATAGTTGAATTAATGACAAGTACATGTATGTCAGTTAATAAAACAAAAGCCTATACTGTTAATTTATAATTATTATATTCAATATGTACAAATTGTGTACCTTAAAGGGCAAGCGACACGAAAAATGGGGTGTTGATTAAGAATCAAAAATATTTTCATTATGGTGTAGAATGACTTGCAAAAATACTTTTGGTGCATAATAATTGCCCTTTCCTAGAGAAAAACTGCTTTAAAAATGCATAATTTACTTCCTCATTTCTGCATCCTGTATTTAGCAAATGTGGGT
>NW_003550137.1:0-1576 GCF_000090795.2 Amphimedon queenslandica | reverse complement strand
ACATTGATTTCTTCTTTTCATTATTATGTATTTGAGGAAGATCAGGCTGGAGCCCACCCCACATGTACAGGTAGTCTCCTACCCGTACAGTGGAGTGTTCACTCCTCTTCACTGGTTGATAGTCTATAGATAACAAGAGGTAACAGTAACTGAATGATACACTAATAGTAACAACACACGAGTAGGGGTAAGGGGATTAGGTGGGAATAAAAATGGGAATAATAACCTGTAAAAGAATACGGAATAATTTTGGGAATAAAAGGTGGCACATGGAATAAAAATGGCTTCTACAATGAAATTTTGAGAGAGGAGCTCATGCCAATTATGTGCATCCTTTTAAGAATCTAATACACAACATTTAGTAAGATTTTTTGATTTCTAGTTTAGTTATAAGCAAGACTCATTACTTTTTCACCATGTTGAGGCATAGGCTATGTTGCAGTAATAGCTATTAGTATTATTTAAAGAGAATTGTTTGAGAATATTTGATTCATTTTGGAGAATAAGTTCTTGATTTTTAGAGATATGCTGAATAGAATAATATGAAAATTTTTAGGAATAATCCCCCTACCCCTACACACGAGTCATAATCAAGTATAAACAAAATACCGACCTGGTGCTTTGCCTTTGCGTAGCCAGACTAGTGCTTTGGCTGCCATCATAGATATTAGAGTAAATGAAAGGGATTGGAAACGGGGGCGTAGGCTGGTTGATGTTGCTATTGGTCACCGGCCCAATACCTGGTTGATTTCCCATCTCCTCCATTAGTGAGGCTGTACTGGCAGTACTGCAAGAACTTCGAAGGATATTTATGGGGATCCAAGAGGACGCTTACTTATGATATACCTACTGTTTCATATAGAAGAAGTTGGACTACCTGCAGCAAGGTTTTTACCTCACAACGCTATTTTTCTATTGTATAGAGAATTTTACTATGTTCATGTTATGGCACTTTTAAAACCATAAAATGTATGTTTTGTCATTATAATCCAGTTGCAACGAGTTATAGGTACCACAAATTTTTTTTTCATTTTTCGCCCTTTTTCTGTTGTAACAAACTCATGCTTCATGGATTCCAACTCTAACTAGTATCATTCCATATGCAAATGAAAGCTCTTTCATATGATTATAAAGATCTTGTATCTTACTCTAGCTTGTTTTCAAAAAAGGGATTATAATGACAAAACATACATTTTATGGTTTTAAAAGTGCCATTACATGAAGATAGTAAAATTATCTATACAATAGAAAACAGAATTATAAAGAGGAAACATTAGGCTTCTTGATGGCATTAATTCCACTTGCATAGGAACACTTGTTTGCGAGATATTGCTCCAAAAAGAAAGGAAATCAAGGGTAAATTGTGACAAAAAAAATCAACGAGCCTCTGTCAGCCTAGCAGCAATACACCGCCCACGCTTCCGTTTCTAATCCCTTTTATTTACTCAGGAATTATATAGCAGACTAACCCTGATTTACTCTAATATCTATGCTGCCATTTTGTTTGGACGTAACGCCCTTCTATAGCATCATACAAATAGTTTCATAAACACTTAATAACTAAACCTAAATGTGA
>NW_003550133.1:2155-3922 GCF_000090795.2 Amphimedon queenslandica | reverse complement strand
AATGCACAGTAAGTAGGCTGGTCCCTTGTAGCAGTACCCAAGAAGGAGGGAAAAATCAGAGTATAATCCTGTTCTCAATATCAATAAGTACCTTTTGCCAAAATCAGAGGATGTCTTTGCTACACTATCGGGAGGCCAACGATTCTCCAAGATTGACTTGTCACAGGCGTACCAGCAAATAAATCTAGATCAAGAGAGTAGCGAATCACTTACTATTAATACTCATAATGGTCTGTATCAATATACAAGCCTTCCGTTTGGAGTGCATCTGCCCCTGCATTTTTTCAACAAGCAATGGACGCTATAATGTCAGGATTTCTCACAACAGTTGGTGCGCTGTCTAGCATTTTAAGATGCAGTAGGCTGCTCCTCTTTTCTGCTTAACACAAGATTCATCAAATTAGAGTCTCTCGGTTACATTAGAGGCAGTAAGGTAATCTTGTTGAGCAACAGCAAGAGCATGATAACAAATTCTGCTACTTCTTGAAACAGCACAGTTAGAGTCACAAAAATATTTGCTATTCTTTTCTTTTTCTACAAATTATGGCATTTTTCTGGCAACATTAAAAGCTTCTTTACAGCCTAGGCCTGGAACAATGCTTTTAGTGCTGTGACTTTCTGGCACATTAGGGCAGTTAGCATTGTTGAAAGCGAAATATTAAATTATTGCCGTGTTTTGTGACAATTCACATGATAACAGCATCAGAAGCTCCAGCAACAAAAAAACTGTGTGATACCTAATATCTGATCCTTTGTGAAGGCTGCATCTGATACCAAATTGTTTGATTCTTATTAATGTTTCTATATTCTCTTGTCTTCCCTGATCTATGCACTGCTTTCTTTGATTCTACACAATAACTTTCACCAGCTATAAAAAGTTTTGTTCACACTAGAGCCAGCTGCTCATCTTGAACCCCGCACAGATCTTAATGGTACTATAGTACCTATAAGATGTATGTGGAGTTCATTGTTCAATTACTTACATTCTATACTTCTAGTAGGTAAACCAAGCAGTGATCTGTGTTGAAACAAAAGCCAGCATCCATTCTTTTCTTGTAACATAGTATGTACTAGTAAACCAACAATGACAGCCAGGTACAAACCTCTCCCACTTTTCTTGAAAGTTGTAGTAACTTGTCATGAAACTCAAACTTACTATTAAAATTAAGTATACCCTAGTAACAAACATCTCAAATTTTATGGCAAAATATATCTCCAATGATAACTTTCTTCATAGCTGGAAAGAAATTTTATTATCTGCTATATATGTCTCATAAGTGAATGAAGCACCATGATGCATGGACTCGCCTGCTGAGATTCTCCTGAGGGATAATTTGTTACTTGTACTGCCACCATCATTACATTATATATATAAGATTAGAAAAATGGATATTAGATTACTGCACCGATCCAAAAATTAAATTATATTATAGGTGCAATCATCACTTAGCAGTATAGTACTGCAGTAAAGTGGCAAAAGGGCAAATAAACATGGCATGTGGCTAGGAGAAACAAGAGTAGCTGAAATTTATTTTAGCATCTGAAGCTCTATTCAAAGAGTTGGCACAAAAAATTGGCCTAGATATGTAAGAGAGACTGTGACAGTTCGGTTGCTCCTGCTTTCCCCAGTGCTGCCTAAACTTTTTCCACGAGGCTAAATCAAAAACTTCAAGCAAATATAACTCGCAATAAAAGAAAGAGATTACAAAATTTTCACACACTTTTAAATCTAGGTACTTTTCTCTACCTATCAATGCCAATCTTGAC
>NW_003550133.1:0-1913 GCF_000090795.2 Amphimedon queenslandica | reverse complement strand
ATAGAGTGAAAGACGAACATTTGCTACAAAAGTGCTCTATTCTTGAATACCTATCAATGCCAATCTTGACCAAATAGAGTGAAAGACGAACATTTGCTACAAAAAGTGCTCTATTCTTGAAAATATTTGTTTTCTACCACAGATTGCTATTAAAATACAACAGAGGTAAATAAATTTCCTTTTTCTCAAAGCTTAAAAGAATTATAACTCAGGAGAGCTCAGTTAAAAAGATATTGACTAGGAATTAACAGGAATTTTTGAGACAGAATGACAACCCAACTGCATAGTACCAGCCTTCGCAAGCGTGGTGAGTGCAGTAAAAAACCTGAAACCTGTGGCAAATAAGAAAGTACATGTGAAGGGCATTAAATAGGGTTTTTTCCCAATTTGGACTTAAAAAATGAAACCTCTGCAAAAAAGTGATAATTTGCTCTCTATGCTGCATATGTATAACAGCAGGCCCGGAAGGTCAAGAAGTCTTACCTTTTTGGCATTTTAAATTTGCATTTTATATAGTCTAAGTGAAAAAAGTGCTAAAAAGCTCAAGACCACAAGCTTTCTCGAAGCTAGTATCTATCATAAAGAAGTGGCTAACTTTGAGGTACAGCTGTGTTGTACCTTTCTTGTAGTGGATAAAATTGCCGTGAATTGCGACACTACAACATTAATTTAAAATATCATTTGTAAAATTAAAAAAAAGCTATTAACGCTGAGAAACCACAGAGAATTATAAAACTAAATTTTTATTTTACTGTTGATTTGAAACATAATATTTATGGTATGAAACAGCTAATAATATATAAGGAGGAACAACATGAGCAGAAACAATCATCTGGAGGCTATGGCCCGCGGCAGCGGACTGTCACTATCATTAGCACCTGTGACTGTGGGGCTACTTTCTTTAATTTCTTCATCAGAACTTGAATCGTCACTATAAATACTGTCTGTTCTGGCATCTGCTCCCCAGGGCTCTTTCTAAAAGAAATAATCAGTAATGGTGGCATATGTCGCCATTTTCTCTGCAAATTAATATTAATAGGCCCCGTTAATTAACCACACCCATCATAAATATAATTAAAACTTCACAAAATTCTTGCGCGCAATTTAGAGCCCCCCTTGTGCTTTTGATGTTCCAGCGCCTATGCGCATTACTTATGTTACTTATAATAATGTATTTCACATTATGTTACTTCTTTCTTTTGTAGGTAATATTTTGTTGATTGGTACGTTTTAATTAAAACATTTCTGTGCATATGTGTGACTTATGTGCTGTTATAATGAAAAAATAAGC
This sequence comes from Amphimedon queenslandica, assembly GCF_000090795.2. Taxonomy (NCBI): domain Eukaryota; kingdom Metazoa; phylum Porifera; class Demospongiae; order Haplosclerida; family Niphatidae; genus Amphimedon; species Amphimedon queenslandica. The sequence goes on along the minus strand of NW_003550133.1, from coordinate 622 downwards.
AACAATAATGTACTTTCACACATATATGTGAATTAAGTGTAGATTGAAGTGCACACCTTAGTACTTAGGTGTAATTAAACTTCTTCCAGACAATGCAAAAATAAGATTGATAATTAAATTTTGATTTGGAAAATTACAACAAAAACAGGAACATGAGTGACAATGAATACAAATTGCTCGCAATAAATGTATCTAAATTGACGACAAGAAGGTTTTTAACCAGGGGCCAGCATTTGTGATAATGATAGGTCAAATAAATAGGGAGACTATTCCATATATGAGTTAGTGACATCCTGCTTATCACAGACGAATGAAAGAGTAATATCTCTAATTAGAAAGGGTCGCCAAACCTAAGATCTGTAAGTCACCAGACTCAAACAGGTACGTTTACAAAGGCTGAGACAACACGACATAAAACTCCATAAGAGATAGAGATAGCGATATCTCATAGGACTGGCATGGCAATTATAGAAATGATTACGCTGAGACCACGAAACATCAGTAGAGAAATAAATGCCTGAGCACCAAAATTACAACTACACTTAACTGCAGATTAATTAACATTGTATGCCGAAAATATAATAGGTGACAAGGTTTGATGTGACTAGACTGAAAATTTGCA
>NW_003550132.1:2525-3923 GCF_000090795.2 Amphimedon queenslandica | reverse complement strand
AGGATCCCCTGTTTTAAAGGGTGAGAGAGGCTCTAACCCATAACCCCTTGCACCATTAAAATAAATGTGATCAAGAGTTCAGTTAGGGATTGTCTACAAAGACCTCAAGTTTATATAGTGGGTGCTGAACTAGACTGACAGTATAAACTATAAACAAGCAGAGGCTTTGAAAGGCTTCGAATTTTTTCTGCAGCTACTGCTGTCAAAAGACTGGATAATGAAATATACCTTACATGTAAATTGTAGAATTAATCAAGCCAAATTAATTAAGTTAAAAACAGGATAATTACGGCATAGATAATACATGTACATGTACAGAAGTACCACCATTATTAGCGTTACACAAAGGATCCTATTCATTACACAATACAAGCAGTGGATAAACACCTTGCACTGCTAGCAAAAAAAGAGAAATCGCCAATCCCTTATTATTATTACTGTTATAGAGGATACGCATGCTAAGTATATTCATAGCTTTTAAGTACCGTATATCCAACCCACACAGTAAATTGGCCGCCATTTTGGACGTCAAGTTTATTAAGAGTTCAATGGGGGAAAACACATTTTCTTGCCTTGATACCTTCTTGCGGCTTTTTTCGGAAGCTTAGAAAGCATCCTGAGGATCTAATGGGATCTAGTAGTCACCTGAAAAATTGCTATCAAGAAATACAGAGGGGTTTCCTGGTACCAAGCCTTTCTCTATCATTTCTCCCTTGCTGCCAATGGAAAGCTGACGTCCAACAAACTAATTTTTTTTTCTCAAAAGTTATTACGGTATGCAATGAATACATTTATTGGGTACATTACACTTTACCGGCCCCAAGCAAATTTGCCATTTTACGTCACATATGTCACAAGCACCACATGCAAACCATACATCACGTGATCCAAAGGCAAAATGGCGACCATTTCCATTCTAACCACTGGAATTGTACTAGATTACATTCATGCTATATGCAGCAAGCCAAAAGAAGAGATATGCAAATGGCTGTGAAGGAAAGAGGTGCTAGGAGACTTTACTAATCATGACTGTCCTAAGTGCAGTAATGGGAGGATGAGGCTGGCAAAGGACACTTCTTTTTCACAAGATCTCATTCTATATTATACAAATTTTCATAAAAAGCACAAAAACTCAAGTAAGCTGTGAGGGTTTAGGGTTTAGGGTTTAATGTTTAGTTTTTTAGGTGCTCGGAAACAAATTACCTTCCTCTAATTGCTGCTGCAATATTTATCTCTTTTTTTACAGTTTTCAATTTCAAACATATTTTCTTTTTAAAATAATATTTCTTATTACATTCATTCATATCATTAAAATGGGGCAGCCACCACACACCACCCCACCATACAAGCCTGCCTTATATAGCATCCTTTTAGCTCAGGCTATTGTGGGCATCCATT
>NW_003550132.1:0-2065 GCF_000090795.2 Amphimedon queenslandica | reverse complement strand
ATACTAATCTAATCTACTACTGCCTACTCATTAAGAGTCATTAATTTTTAATTTAACAATTTGTAATAAAATGGCGGCCAGTTGTGAGGGTGAAAGTTCTAAACGCGTTGCAGTTCTTCTCATTTAGCATGGCACTAGCCTTGACCTGTGGTGCTGACAGGAGTTACAGAAGAGGAAACTTGAAGAGTATCAGCTAAGAGAGGTCCCAGTTGACAGGAACACTCAGTGGTGACTGGTGATGAGCCGCACTGTCTATCCATGGATTATAGAGCTGTTGCACGGAAGTAATTAAAGAACACGGGAGAGACTACACTCGTCTCTACCGCTATATACGTTCTATGACTAAGTCAGCTGAGCTCCCTCACACAATGTGTTTTGGGTCTAAACTTGCATCAGATGACCTTGACAAGGCTACACTCTTTAATGAGTATTTCTACTATTCACCAGGGGTTGTTCTAGTGATCCTTATCCGCCCCAGTCCTCTCCCCCTACTTCTGCCCGTATCGACTCTATAATCTGCTCGGAAGAAGAAGTCTACAAAATCCTCACTTCTCTCAACACCACTAAAGCACCTGGCATGGTATATAGTTCCTGCCCTCCTGAAACAGTGTGCCCTAGCCCCTCACTCCTCCTATCACTCACCTCTTCAACCTCTCTCTCTCCACCAGTACTTTACCTCTGGATTGGCGCACTCACTATATCAAGCCTATTTTCAAGTCTAAGGATAGGACATCTGGCCTAAACTATCGTCCCATTGCATTACTCCCAGTCATTTCGAAAGTTCTGGAGAGAATTGTCTATAACAGGCTTATAGTGCATACTAGGTGAGTCAATATCCTCTAATCAATACGGGTTTTTACCTTCACGATCTACTGTCCAACAAATGTTAACTATGATGGCAAATGTGTACGAAGCCTTGGACAATAAGAGCTGTGTCGACTGCATCTACCTAGACTTCCGGAAGGCATTTGATTCCGTCCCCCATAACAAGCTTCTGCTGAAATTGTGGAAGTCTGGTATTGTGGGTCCTCTATGCACTGCAAAAACGATGGTGGGTTATACCCACCATATCTGTGGAAGGTACCCACTTTTTTGTTTTCCACCAATGTGGGTGAAACCCCCTGGTGTTATATTCCCCCCTTTGGTGGAAAATACCCACCATCAATGTGTAATAATTACACTCATAATAATAATGTAATAATTAATTTAGTAATGCCACGCCCACTGCGCATGCGCAGTTCAGTTCCAAATTAATCCAGCTGCAAATGGCTTCCTTCTCTTTGTCCTCCATTACTGCCAGTCTATTTTTTGGTCGTTTAGCTCTTAGTTTTGCCTCTGTATTTTTTGAAATCCCCAGAAAAGTATGGTACTACTTCTGTTATGTATTTATTACGATAGTTTTGCTCATTTTATTGTAGTTATCTCATTTTCGAAGCCTGCTTCCATGTCAGCAGCTATTTCTGTGACTCTTCCTTCAGGCTGTCCCCTTAGGCTATGATTTGTGTCTAGACTGATTGAGTAAGACTTGATATTGTTGTTATAAAACTCTCATGACATGGCATGCTAATAATCAATATAAAAGTACTCTCACTCTCTGCTTTCTCTTTTCCTCTAAGACTACCAATAGCTGTGTTCAAAATGGATCACGTCCATACAAGACTTGCTTATTGATTTTGTTTTGATGTGGTAAGAATTTTATTAGTTGCATGCTTAAAAATTCATCTCCCTTTTGTTTCTCTTCTGCGGCTTCTTTTTTCTCGTTGCCTCCTCCTTTCTCTCTCCTCTGCTTTCTCCGTTGCCACCCCCTACCTCAGTATAGGTTTTAGCTTCTTTTCAAGTGAATTGTATCTGATTACATCATTTTTTTGATATGGTAAGCATTGTATTAATTGCTTGAAATTTTATCTCTTTCCTCCTCTTCTATCTCTCCTCCTCTCTCTGTCTCATCCTTTCTCTGTCTCCTCATTTCTCTGTCTCTGTCCTATACCTGTAGGTTTTAACTTCTTTTTAAGTGTATTGTGTCTCTGAGTGTACAAGACTGTATCATTTAATTTTGTTCACATGG
>NW_003550128.1:2603-3930 GCF_000090795.2 Amphimedon queenslandica | reverse complement strand
TTGGACCACCTCTCCTCATTACACTATCCCTTTGTTCCAACCATGCTGCCAAACACTCTCGTAAACAGCTACGAACATTTCCTTTGTTATCTTCTTTAATAACATTAAGTGTACGAGAGTGCAGTCCTAGACGAAGGCCAAGATCATAATATTCAACACCAGAATATTCATGATCGTCCAGTACATCAAGTACATCAATAAGATTACCGGTATCTAATGAAAAACATGTATGTCATTTAATTTTAGTTTACACTCACCTAATAATCCAGTGGGTTGCATTCTGTGTCTTTTAGCAGGTGGACCTTCTGATGTTTCAGCTCCTAGAAAAGTTCAAAAAAATAGTAGCTTCCGAATAATGAAAGTATTCATATGTAATCTTAAAATATTACTAACCTGGATTGAGTAATTGAAGATTACTAAACCAACATTTGTAGCTATCATCATCACCTTCTAGTACTTTACAGTGTGATCGACATTGAGTACACCTGGTGGAAGATTTATCTTCCTTGACAATACAGTAACATTGTTCGTCCATTGAGCATTTGAATGCAAAAATATGATTATCATTGACATTAAGATCTTTGCTACTTTTTTTGATAGCATCTGTGACTAATTTACAAATTCGAGGACAAAAGTCCTTGCAATCATAAAAACGTATTTCAATATGTGTATAGCAATTGATGATATCTATAGTGTACTCTTTGTAAATACGAAGTGACATAGCATCATTATATCTGTAATAGTCTTTGCCTACTGGACTGAAGTCAACATCTTCTCTCTCTAAAAGGTGTACGATGGTTAAAGGAAATAATCCTTGAGGGATGGCTAGATTTGTTGTCCCACTGTTCTTAATCTCCCATGCTATGAGAAGTGGTTGTATTTCTGCTGGGGCAGGATTGAGCTTATCGTAAGATGGTAATGCACACGGAAAAAAATAATCTCCTTCTTTTCTGTTTTCCACTTTAGCAATGATGTGGAGGTGTTTTAGAAGAGTGATCATATGAGATGGTTGAAAATCTTTATTAAAAATTTCTTTACCAATAATTGTTAAAAAATTTTCTTTAAAGAGGCCAAAATCAATGAGGCTACTTCTTTCACCTGCTGAAGGAGGTGGATCTGCAATCAAATGTAACTTATCATGGTCAACATATGTGATAGCTATTAAATGTGAAAAAATGTCAAGAATTGGTTTAGGATCAACAAATATTACATTTGGTAGAATCTTACAATAATAAAGAATGATAGTAACATCATGTAAATATTGCCAGAGCATCATCAATATCTGATTCATCATCAAGTCGAAAAGACTTACCAATTCCTATTACCT
>NW_003550128.1:0-1727 GCF_000090795.2 Amphimedon queenslandica | reverse complement strand
ATAAATCTTCAAGCTCAACTCTCTCCCACTTATTTTTACCATCAATGGATATTCTTGTTGCCTGAACAGCAGGACAAGCTATTGGTGTACTATTATCATTCTCAGGTGGTGGCTCATTAAGTAGGAGGTGTTGTGAACATGTTTTACCAGCTCCAGGTGCACCATGCATATTGATACGAGTGACTTTCAGCACAACTTTTCCTTCTTTTAGCCATTTCTCTATTTTTCCTGAAAATAGATGACATAGTCATTTAATAGTTAAAGCACTACTATAAAAAAATAGTGCCCTAGTTCACCATACATGCATGACACTATATGCTTTCATACATTGTATACACCTCACCCTTGCTAGTTCTCTGTGGACCAATGAAGTACGTGTATACTCACAAATATTACATCTACACAGTCTACACTCCCACTAGTCAATTGTGATAATACATACTGTATGAAAATATTGGTGGGTAATTAACATTAGCAGATTTGGCAGTTGCAGTGAGCATCTGCCAATATAAAATATAGACCTCGCGGCTCCTTTGAGTGACGTCAAATATATACGATATCATACTATATACCTGGCTTTATTTTAGTGTCTGGGTTGAATTCTTCAATCACTTCCTATACAATAATATAATAATAACTGATTTTGTCACAGTGCTAGTTTATCAAGGTGCATATAAGGTGAGTTTAACAGTAGTGATAATAGTAAAAGCCACAAAATGACAGCCCACAATCATGACAAAAATTTGAGTATAGGTAACTTGATAAAAATTACTTGTAAGGTATGACCTCTAGTTTATTCAGGTGTATCAAACAGTTTGTGAGTCAACTTAATTCTTACCTCAATATCATGTCCTCCTAATAGTGATGGATCACAATATTTATCTCTAATGTAACTAGCAATGTGATGCTTTCCTTCTTTATCCAGTGCTGTAGCTAATGATGACCAACTGGGACCTCCTTTCTCTCTCACTTTATCTTTTCCTCTTAACCAGGCAGACATACACTGTCTGAAGCACTTCTTAAAGTCTCCATTATTATCTTCATAGATGCCTTCTAGTGTTGGCTGATAGAGTCCTAGCTGAAGACCAAGATCATGCCATATATGGCAAGGTAAATGGTTGAGTATTGTTAGCTCTTCAATGACAATATCAAGATCTTTAATATCTATAAAAATAATAATTAATAATGTGTATATACACAGTACGGTCTACACTCCCACTACTTGACAATTGTGATAGTACATATTATAACATACCTAGCTTTATTAGAGTCGATGGTGTCTTGAATTCTTTAGTTATTCCAATCACTTCCTACACAATAATAATAATAATAATATAACCGAGCATTAAGGTGGTATACTGTATAGCTAGTAATTTTGGAGGGGCATGATTTTGGCAAAATTTGTGGTCATGTGCCATTGAGCAAAAGGTCGAAATGGTGGGTTTATTTTTGACAAAAAGGCAAAACTTCCTCCCTCCAGCTGTACTGTACACTGTACATCAGCTGAAAGGTGAGTTTAACACAATTATGACAAAGACTGATTCATTTTGATAAGAAATTAAGATAATGACCTTTTGATTGTATTAATGTATCAAACAGTTAATAATTCTTACCTTAATATCACGTCCTCCTCATAGTGACAGGTTACTAATATCTGATAATGATTCATCAGCTAGGATCTCCTTCAATCCTGTACGTCTAGTACCAGTAGCATTTACTAAAAACTC
>NW_003550125.1:2113-3936 GCF_000090795.2 Amphimedon queenslandica | reverse complement strand
CTGATCCCTTTGCATTTTTCACTTTGTTGGTTCATGTTCAGTCTGTTTTATTTCCTAAATGTATGTAGTTATTAAGATTACAAATTTTTGTTGCATTCCTTCAAAAATTATTTCTTTTCAATTTTTGTTGTCCATTTTTGTAAAAGATTTATAATCATTCTTTTACATTATATTCACTGGTCAAACTGTGAATTACATGCAGTGATGCATTCTCAGATTTTCTCAGATAGTGAATACATGTTATGAATCAAATGGAAGTATAAATCATCTAATAATAATTTGTTTTTTTATGAATTTCACACGTAAGTAGACCAATTTGAATGCAGAAATTATATTTTTCTTTCTCTTTTCACTTTTATTTGTATGCTAATAAATTCTGCAAATGATACAAACAGCTGTCAGGCACAAAGACAAGCCATCTAGATATGGCTTTGTACATGTCTATGGTGAAACATTGTGAATTTAGTTATGAAATGGAATGCAAAGTAAAAGAAGCAGTGAAAGAAATTGGAGGCAGTGTAAATTCATCAGGATTGTTCTAATCGAGTACTTCAGAGGATACTTGTTATATATTGATATATTATTTTGGTATTGATTCCTATTATTTTTTTCTAAGGTATTTTGATTACAGTTATTTCTAGTATTATTATTATTGTTATTATGATTATTATTACTACTATTGTTATTACAATTATTATTATTACTATTATTAATTATTATTATTATTGCATTGCTGTATGATGTTATTTCTTTTCCTTCTAGCTGATGCTTATGATTTACTATGCTTATTAGTTCATGTATACTGATTCTGATTGTTGTGTAATGTTTTGTCATTGTGATGTAATATGATGTAATACTGTTTGTATATAAGTGTATGCTCTTTTCATTTTTGTCTGAAGAGATTTTAGCCTTTTTACAATAATCAATATTTACAAAATACGAAGGTCAAGCTCTCTCCATTCGGTCACTACAATTCTATAATGTGTAAATAGGATGGCAGTTGTATTTGTTTTAAATAAGCAAGTTGATGATTCAGATCTCATTCAGACATAACAGCTGTATTGGATAAAGTGTCTAAAGTGAAAATTTTAAATCAAGATTGCACTTTTACCTACTGAATAAATATTCCAGCTCAAAAATGCTAGGAAAGCAGTAGTTTTCAGATTTATGATTCTTTTAAAGTTTCTAAATTCTATTGTCAAACTTTAATAGGGTTAAAATTGATTGTTGAGAGTTAGGTCTAATTACTGGTAATTGATTTCTTTTGACCTGCAGCAACCACATAAAGTATTTGTCTCTTGTGTAGATAATTTCTCTGCCGGTGTTTTGTGCCTACAAGGTATCTCTAAATGAAAAAAACATGCACCATTTACCATCAGTGTCAGGTAGCTAGCTAAATGATGTACTCTTATCAATTACAGTCACAATGCATTCCTTTAATTCTGCCACCATCTCTAGATGAAAAAAAGTGACAGTCTTTTATCATGGATGATTGGGTGTGAATTGCCATCATTGTCCTGCAATGGTACCATCTAAAGTGTGCCAATACTTATAAAGTAGTCGGAACAATACATAAATTTGCATGTGATTATTGTAAATAATGTTTAAAATTCAATGATTACTCACATTAAAATGAATGCTAGTACATGTACATGTACTTCAATAAAAAATGTATCATCTTAGATAGCAATTACAATTATCTCAAAAGATGCCAACTGTGACAATTATATTAACCATAGATAACCATGGATAACCATGGATAACCATAGATAACCATAGATAACCATGGATAACCATAGATAACCATGGATAACCATAGATAA
>NW_003550125.1:0-1373 GCF_000090795.2 Amphimedon queenslandica | reverse complement strand
GATAACCATAGATAACCATGGATAACCATATCACTGCAAAAATGATGGTGGGTTATACCCACCATATCTGTGGAAGGTACCCACTTTTTGGTTTTCCACCAATGTGGGTGAAACCCCCTGGTGTTATATTCCCCCCTTTGGTGGAAAATACCCACCATCAATGTGTAATAATTACACTCATAATAATAATGTAATAATTAATCTAGTAATGCCACGCCCACTGCGCATGCGCAGTTCAGTTCCAAATTAATCCAGCTGCAAATGGCTTCCTTCTCTTTGTCCTCCATTACTGCTAGTCTATTTTTTGGTCGTTTAGCTCTTAGTTTTGTCTCTGTATTCTTTGAAATCCCCAGAAAAGTATGGTACTACTTCTGTTATGTATTTATTACGATAGTTTTGCTCATTTTATTGTAGTTATCTCATTTTCGAAGCCCGCTTCCATGTCAGCAGCTATTTCTGTGACTCTTCCTTCAGGCTGTCCCCTTAGGCTATGATTTGTGTCTAGACTGATTGAGTAAGACTTGATATTGTTGTTATAAAACTCTCATGACATGGCATGCTAATAATCAATATAAAAGTACTCTCACTCTCTGCTTTCTCTTTTCCTCTAAGACTACCAATAGCTGTGTTCAAAATGGATCGCGTCCATACAAGACTTGCTTATTGATTTTGTTTTGATGTGGTAAGAATTTTATTAGTTGCATGCTTAAAAATTCATCTCCCTTTTGTTTCTCTTCTGCGGCTTCTTTTTTCTCGTTGCCTCCTCCTTTCTCTCTCCTCTGCTTTCTCCGTCGCCACCCCCTACCTCAGTATAGGTTTTAGCTTCTTTTCAAGTGAATTGTATCTGATTACATCATTTTTTCGATATGGTAAGCATTGTATTAATTGCTTGAAATTTTATCTCTTTCCTCCTCTTCTATCTCTCCTCCTCTCTCTGTCTCCTCCTTTCTCTGTCTCCTCATTTCTCTGTCTCTGTCTCCTCATTTCTCTGTCTCTGTCCTATACCTGTAGGTTTTAACTTCTTTTTAAGTGTATTGTGTCTCTGAGTGTACAAGACTGTATCATTTAATTTTGTTCACATGGATGGTAAACGTTTATTATTGCTTAAAATTTATCTGCCTCCTCCTCTTTCTCTCCCTCCCTCTCTCTATCTCCCTCTCTTTCCCCTACCTTTAGGTTATGTTCAAATGAATTGTGTCTGATTACATGGCTTCCTTATTGAATATTTTTTTGACATGGTAAGCGTTTTATTACTTGCTTAAATTTTTATCTCGCTCCTGTTTTTCTTATCTCTATCTCTCCTTTCTCTCTCTTTGTTTCTGTCAGCTGTGCCTGAATTTGTATAGAAGACTTGTATATCAGACAGGGATCCT
>NW_003550124.1:2762-3936 GCF_000090795.2 Amphimedon queenslandica | reverse complement strand
AAATCTGGATAACGAAACGTTTCAGTATGTTTGCAAATTCAGTTGTCATTCGAAGGTACTCATCTTCTAAATATTCAGGAACTATAAACAAAACGATAAGGCTTTAATGAAATACCATATAGCGGAAAATTTTCGTGGATCAAAATTTTCGTGGATCCAACCAAAAATCAATTTCGTGGCTTTAATTCTCATGGTTTTCTACAATTCGGCCATCTTAAATCGTATAAAATCGATTATCGCGGATTTTATTTTCGTGGGTTTCGAAAAAAATGCGAAATCCACGAAAATTTTGGGCTACGAAAATTTTCCGCTATACGGTAACACAAACCACTCACGACAAATGTTATGACCAGACGTATTAACAGTCTCAACTTGTTGCTCTTTATGAACATCAATAGGCACATCTGACAATTAATAATAAAACATAATTAAAAGACACATATATATTTTTTACCTTTTCTGCTTCTAATTTTATCTGCCAAGGTTCGATCTAGTTCATCTAGTATCTCACCTAATCTACTCCATGATGGCTTTCCTCGTTTATCAACATTATCCTTTCTTTTCAACCAACAAGACAAACACTCCACGAAACACTGATGAGTATTTCCCTTGTTGTCAGCTACTATTTCATCTAAAGTATTGTAGCTGAGGCCAGCTTCCGATCCAAATTTTCTCCAGTCAGACTTTTTAAACTCTTTTAGCTCAGTTTCCAAGTCATTGAGATCTAATAAAAACAAGAATAAAGTATATATGTATAAAAAGCATTAGTCTGAGCTGAGTGTACCAAGTGAAGAGTTGCCTCCAACAGCCATCACTGCACGACCTCACCCAAACCAGTGAAACCACAAACCGCATTTAATTTTTTTAGAGTAGACTAACAATAAATTTACTTTAATGATTTTATGTATAAAATTGAAAATTCATTAATTCTTTCAGTTTTATGCTTTTATCCGAGTGGTTTTATCTCCAGTTGTTCCTTCTCCAGGCCAGTCCATTATTAACAAGATAGTCATCAACTTCACCCACTGGACATATCATTCTTTCCTGTATTTGAGGAGCTAGGGACACAGTAGTAAGTGTATATCTCTACCTGTACAACAGTTGATTCAATCCTCTATCTATGATTCAATGAAGAGGTTTTTATTACAAGCACCAGGTGGGATTTTAAGTAGAA
>NW_003550124.1:0-1267 GCF_000090795.2 Amphimedon queenslandica | reverse complement strand
GAGTAGGTACATGCATACATGTACATGGTACATGTATTATATAGTATAAATGTACATGTACATGTAATCTTTAAAGGAAGGTGATTAAGTTATCCAAAATTTTTACTAATTTTACCCTCAAAAATTAATCAACTTTTTATCTTTCTCACTCTTCCCTCTTCTAGCCAAGAGAGAGACATTAGACTGAAATATGAAGCTCAGTTTGAAAAATATGAAGAGACTCACTGTGGAGGCTATAGGAGGATATACCCACGAGATGGGAACGAGGAGAAGTATCAGAAATACTTTAACCAGAACACCTCACTCTGTACCCAGACCATAGCCTCTAGAGCAAGGGCTGATCTAGCTAGACAGCTTAGAGAACAAGTCGAAGCAAAACAGAAAGAACTGGAGAGGTAGGGGGCAATAGCTAAGCCTAGTTCAGAATATGATCTTTGGCTGCTACTTGTAATAATGATTAATGCACTGTGGAGTGAGAGTAGGGTATACATACATGTATTCACAGTACACACTGTAGACAACTTTAATGTGTTCAGTATTATACTGTACAAGTATGATATTTTAAGGTGACTTTAATTTTACAATAAAAGAAAAAAAAATTTCTAGCCAATTCATTTTTTTAAATTTATAGTAGCTCACATGTAAACCATAAAATTAGAAACATAAAAATTTAAAAATTGAATAATAAAGACAGTAAAATATTCCCCTTTTATGGTAATTATGCATGTACATGTGTACATGTACATGTACTGTACATGTATCTGGAGTGATATTGCTATAGTTATAGTAGCTTAGTGGCTTATAGCCTTGTACGGTTGCACCATACATTTTGTTTGAATGTAAAATGCTATTACAATAATTTGAAAACATTTTTTAAATTCTCAAACTATAAGTGATTATAATAAAGGTGTAGAGCCACGCTAGTGGTACCTATGGAGTCCTCTGGTCAAGATAAGGTCCTCTGAGAAGTCTGGTAAGCATAGAAGCTTGTTTTCCCGGTATAGCAAGGCTGCAAAAGTTGTGGCAGCCATATTGTTTTGGGGTAAATCCTACTTAGTAACGCTACCGCGTTACTAATAGTAAATTAAAAATACATTTAGACTGCTAATAATCATATTCTGAACAAGCTATGCCTCTATGCTTGTATGAAATGTAATAAGATGATCCCATTGTCTAGTGAATACTGTAGTAGCATTAAACTCAGACCAATACATGAGCCAGGAGTAGGTGTGATAGTGAGAGAGACAGTGTTTTATGGCATCAAGTA
>NW_003550123.1:2724-3936 GCF_000090795.2 Amphimedon queenslandica | reverse complement strand
CTACATGAATGTTCTAGAATCTACAATAATAATTAATAATGTTAGTTTACTTTTACATCACTCCAACTTAAATTAACTTAGTGGTTGTTAGATTATAAAGTTTCAAAGGCTTCAAACTGACCCCGAGGTAAGAAATTAGCTAAAATGTTCATAATAGGGAATCCTGTTAAAAATTTATTACTCCCAGATTTTGCCCCAAAATCTATATTTCATTTTAAGTACCAGAAAATTTACTTCACAGCTGTCACATGAGTTTTTGTGGGACAGGAGTTGAATTTTGATACTGCTCCCACTGCTTGTGAGATGTCTGGTCTGGTTGAAATAGCTGCGTACAGAAGTATATGTGGTAATTTTTGTGGTGTGTTAGTTTTCGTCTTTTTCATACTCACTTTAAATCCACAAAATTTAAACCACCTCCAATGCCATTCTATTGTATGTAGACTATGGCCAGAGCATAAAAATTAGCACACACAAATATTAACTTTTGAGCACATTTCATTGAAAACAAAATTTTAAATGCTCGAAAATTTGAATGTATGCGGTACACTGGATCAACGTGAGCACTGATCTCATTATCCTTAAATAACTTGACATTAACATCTGCCAGAGTTGTTGAAGGCTTTGTTTGTGTCATTCCATACTTCTTTAGTACTGTATACCGGGAAATTTTTACATCGTTTTATTTCTGCAAATTTCACAAAATTTTAATTTTAGCAAAATTTTTGTTAACTTAAAAATAGAAAAGGAAATGGGTGGGGTCGGTTCATTAGACACGTGAGGAAAATAGCATTATTCAAGAAGGTTGATTCTGTTCTCCCAGACGACTTGGGCCCCTATCAACCAACGTTCTCTCAACAGCTATAAAATTGGCAAATAAAAAAGTCTCAAAGGTTTTGGCAGAAGAACGAAGAAACCACAGCCAGCTGCAGTACTAGAGGCTCAATGGCAAGTAGAGGCCAATGAAAATTCTCTTTTATGAATTAAAATCTCCTTATAATGAAAAAATTAAATGTACCAACTAATTTCCACACTTTTCAATGAAAATGGACCTCCCTTTAATTTAATTAATGAAAAGTGGGCATGGCCACTCATGCGCACTAGTTCTGTGACGTCATATGATATGTTAATCAATTAAATAAGCACCCGCCTATTGTTAAATGGCGTCTTTCTTCTCACATTATTCTCTGTCAATCTTATTTCGCCATCTTACTA
>NW_003550123.1:0-2224 GCF_000090795.2 Amphimedon queenslandica | reverse complement strand
ATGTAAGAGCAATAATTGAAATGGAGCCCTTAGAATTAGTTATAAATTGGGACCACACAGGTATTGACTATATACCAGTTTCTAACTGGACAATGGCTAAGGAAGGGACAAAACGTGTTGAAATATTTGGATTCCAAAACAAGCAGCAGATGATAGCTATCTTTGCAGGAACAATGTCAGGCTACTTTTTACCACCACAGCTCATTTATCGTGGATAACCCAAGAAAATTTTACCAACAATTTTTTTCCAGAAGCATGGCTGGTTACTCATACTCCTAATCACTGGGCAAAAGAGGTAATAACAAGCTTACATTCATTCTATTTTAGTTCCATACATCAAAAGTATTCGAAGAAAGCAAAGAACATCGTCTGCTGCACTGGTTGTGTTTGACCGTTTTAGAGGTCAATGTACTCCTCGCATTTTGTCAATTCACATTAGCAGATGACTTCTCATCAACTCTTGATTGAAATTACAAGAGCTAGGATTTTTACCATAAACAATGCACATACAGCTGCTATAGCAAATAGACTGCAATCAAAAGTATCAGTTTGTTTGTGAAATTTGACAAAGGTAGGTGTTTTTAACTCAAACAATCAACTTAGTGCATACAAAAGCTCATCATCACCTGAGCTAAACACTGAATTATAAATATTTAGTTGTGACTCATTACAATAAGACGAATTGGAAGCAAGTACCCAATGAACCATAATTATTTTCTAAGTAAATGAACTTAATTCCTAATACAATTTTGTGATCTCGATCGTTGGATTGATACAGTGTACACTCTAAACCTTCAATGTTCAGAAATTGTGCCTTCAGCAAAGCTAGACAAAATGTCATGTGCCTCTCAGTTAGTCACTCTCCTTCTGTATTATCATTTTTTTGATAAAAGCACTCTATGAGTCTGGTATACCATCCAAAATGCTTCATCTCTATCACCTAGGGGCACAACATCAAGTTTACACTTTTTTGGGTGGTTCATCTGGCAACAACTGGAATTTCAGCATCTTAGGTGCCTTTCTTATTACTCTTTTCTCGTATTACTTTGTATTATAATAGTGCAATAATCGCTGTATGAGAATTTGCTGGTTATTTTGTTATTGTAGTCTCTGTTTCATTTTTACACAATTTTTACACATCAGTGTAGTAAGGCTATTGTACAGAGCTCCATAGGAAGAGGTGGGAAAGGGAATGTGGCATCCTCTATAGTTGTAAGTTATTTAGATCCGTATGATCACTCTCCCTCCCTATCTCCTGCAGGATGAAATCTTGGATCTTTCAACAACAAATCTCTTACTAAAGAAAAACCATTACAACTCCGAACACACTGAGCATGCGCACAAACAGCATACTCATGAATAATAATAACAGTAGTAATAATAACCAATAATGAATCATTATTTGGGGCGAGCCTGAGCGAGCCCCACATAAACGAGACACGTATGTATGTATGTCTGTTTGTACACCTACGTCACCCCTATTTATGCGTATTACGGTAGATGCTATGCATTGAAAAGTTCAGTTTTCAATATTTCATTAAAAGTGGGAGTGGCCACAATGAATTAAAATGGCAACCAACACACGGGGAAAAGTCATGAGTTTTCTAGCAGCAAAATAAGACGTAGGACCTATGACCCATCCAATAATCCCCACAGCCCTTTCAACAGCATAAAGTGCCTCATTTGGAACTTCCAAACTTTGCAGCTTGAGGAGTCGAATTTGTTGATTGTCTGTTTATCTACTTTGGCCATTCTGCTTGGATTAGAACGTCAGGCTCAAAGCTACTTTTGAACTACAGTCATTGACTTTGTCTATAGAGTGAACACGGCTAACAACCTGTTGTAATAATTGAATTGACTTTGTCACTTGTTGATGATAATGATATATAACAAAGATAACAATGATTAACAACAATTAGTAACATTAAGCAACAAATAATAAGGGATAACAAAATGAGAAAGAGAGTACCTTTTATAGTACAGAGAATAGTCTAGTAACGTACACAATGGATTAGTGAATAATCATGCAGAAAGTCTATATGAATGTTCTAAAACCTACCAATTACAATAATTAATGAAGCACCATAGTGCATGGACTTGACTGCTGAGATTCACCTGAGGGATAATGTGTTACTTGTACTGCTCCCTTCATGATATTGTCTATATAAGCAACTTGATATTTGAAAAAAGGATAATAGATTTTGAGTAAATTGCAACAATGCAA
>NW_003550122.1:2990-3937 GCF_000090795.2 Amphimedon queenslandica | reverse complement strand
ACGTATTATATTATCATTGTGTAATCTAAATGATCCTGTTTTTAAATTTTAATTTAGGAAGAGTCACTGTCTGTTCAAAGTGATACTGAATCAATTAAAGAAGTTAAAGTATAGATATATCTCACTAAATTTTCTATTAACTTAATTATAATAATTATTAATAGAAAGAACCACTTGCTAAAGAGTTGATTGTATTGAGCTCTCAGTTTAATGAAATAAAAGAAGGGAACAAAGAAATGTCCAAAAAATTATCAGAAATGAAGGTTGAGTATTTGAGATCACTTTCTAGTAATATTGATTCAGGTTAGAGTAGTTTTATTAATTATATTAATAATTATATAATTATTTAAAGCTGCTAGCAAAGTGAGAAGAGAAATGTCTCTTGAAATTGATGAGTGCAAATGCTGTCTTGAAGCAATGACAAGACCAGACTATCAGCCATTAGTAGATAATAAAAGAATAATAGAGAAATTACAAGAAGAAATAACATTAGCAAATATGGAACTAATTACTGCAAGGAGGCACAATAAGAAGATCATAAAAGAGATTGAAGGTTTATATTATATACATGTATTAGTGATGTTGTGTCGATCATTTGATTGTCGTTTAGATTTTGAAGATGATGATTCTGAAGTTGAAGAGGTTGAGTATGATAGTCTAAGTGATGAAGAGGATCAAATGTGTACAGTGAGTGAGACTAAGACAGCGAGTACACACTGATTTCCTTTTATTTATAGTTCTTATTATATTGTAATCATCCTGTTACTGGTGAATTAACTAGTAAATTATTTCAAGTACATAAAGATGAATTACTACTTACAGTACTGGATACAGCTTATCATGTTTGTTATTCTTAGTTGCTTAATTTGTTTTATTCTTTCATTTCTTTTCTCCTTCAGTTGATGGAATTAGATCCTCATTTTCCTTTTGAGAGATGTCGTTTAGTT
>NW_003550122.1:0-2854 GCF_000090795.2 Amphimedon queenslandica | reverse complement strand
GGTGGGTGATACCAGAATTTTTTGATTGATACCAATACCAAGTAGCCTGAGTATTGCATTGAGGCTATTGAGTACTGAATAGTTAGCTACTGCACATACAAAATATGTTATATTTAGTTATTAACAAAAATCAAACAAGTGAGCCGTCATTTTTGTGATTTTAAAAAGGTGTGACCATTGGGTGTGGTCATTAGCTCAATACGTATATAGCAGGATTGGTATCGAGTACTTGGTATCGGAGGCCTGGTATTGGATAATTGAGTACTTTGGCATTGTATAGTGCACCTATATAATGACAATTCCTTTAATTACATGCACATGTGTTTGATGGTGTAGGTATTAATCTAGAGATATCAGTGGTTGATCTGACAACTGGTGAAATAGGACCAGCTAAACCAATGAGAGGTGAAGAAGGTTGGACTGTTGGAGAATTAAAGCAATATATAGGAGAAGTAAGAGGAAGGATCTACTGTCATTTTATATTGATCATTCCTGTCCTACCGCCTCTCAATCTGATTTTTAGTCATTTAATCTCAATTCATCATCTATGAGATTACTGGTACTTGATGGAACTCTCTCAGCCTACAATGTTATACATTTAGAAAATGGTGAAAGTTCTTTAAAGGAAGTGCTCTTTAAAGGAGATGTATTCAGTTCACACAAACTACACAGAGAGCAACTTGTAGTACCAACAGTAAGTGCTAATTGGGCAAAGCCCTTACTCGTGAAGTACTGTTTGAGTTGTTTGTCTGTATGTGTGGCAGAATGTGGTGAGAGGGCAGAGACTCATAATGTTTTACATTCTTTGAGTGCTAATTATTATTTGTGTGAGCTTGTAGACATTTACTCACTCTGTCTGTATGTCTACAGGGAACTGCAACAGTAATTATCAATCATGCAATAAGTCAGGAGTCTCAGGACAATCATATGCATGCCTGATTTATGAAAAGGATTTATGATGCAGCCATAATGAATGATGTACCTTAAGGAGGCAATTGTTAGTGGGTATTTAATTTTGTCCAAAGGCTTCTCCAACAGCCAGGAAAGGTTATAGATGCAATAAAGTAACTATGAAACTTGTTTTTGCTGATAATTCAACTTACTGTACTCGCATACTACTGTCCAAACCAATGGCAAGGAATGTCAAGAAAGCAGATATGCCATCTTTATTGATGTGAATGACTTTGAATGTCAGTCTAAGCCTGAACTAACTTGGACTACATTGCTACAGTTGCCTTTCCAATTGCTAAACTTGATTTGATTACAAAGGTAGGTCAAGAACTACACTGCACTCAATCAAGTTCTGAGCTGCTTAAGTTGCACTGTCATGAGTATTGTTAGTCTGTCAGTATCTATTGTATGTACATTGCTTTACTTGCTTAGGCTCACCCCTTCAATGTTTTACATTCATCTAGTAGTTATTAATATTAAATGATCAAAAATGCTAAATTAAATACCAGCCAAATGTCAGTATCATGAAAATCGCTAATAATTGTCTCCTTAAGGTATATGCTTTTATGCTCTATACATCAGGTTAATTAGTTTGGCCTAACAAAAGGAACATGCCATACATTATTTTAATATTTTTCTCCTCCTTATTGTTTTTGTTCATGCACATGCCACATACATGCTCTCTCCTTTCTTCTTAGATATATGTATTATCAGATCCTATAGATTTTCTTGAGAAATACAAAGATAGTTTGATGTACAAATATGTTGATTTTCACTTCAACTCAATACTATTGGACATTACACTACCTCCTCCTCAGCCTGAAGCTGCTCTCACTACAACTAATGTACCTAAAGGAGGAATGATAATGAAAATTATATCAATAAATTATGAAGAAGACAAAAGAAGTAATATTGAGTATAATTATTGTGAGGAACCTTAAACATCATGTTATTCAATTCAGAGATACAAGTACAAGTTGATAAAAGAATAACATTAGCTCAATTGAAGAGGGAGCTAGTTCCACTGATTGGTGTACCACCTACTGGTTTTATAGTGTATGGAATCAGAAATAATGAAGAATATGAAATGGAGAGACTGGATGAGACATTAATGGATATCGTATCTGGATCAAAAGTATTGATTCACTTCTCCTTTTTACTATTATGTTGTATGAACTAAAAATACTTTGTTTATCTTCTAGTTGATAGTAAGACTGGGTAGAGTCAGTATTAAATTATATTTATTACAAGTTAATAGTACAGAAGTAAGAATATTATAATTATTATAATTTTATATTTTATTTTATGTTTCAGTTTTGTAAGTTTATGATGGAGTCTGTTGTTGCTGTGGGTACACTAGTGAGAGAATTTAAGAAACAAATTATTGAAGAAGCAAAAGTACAAGGAATTGACTGTGTCCTTGAATTAGACAAGTAAGTACATCATGTGAGTATCATGTGACTCATTGTGTAGAATGAGATTACGTTACAAGAATGGAGTGTACCCTGGTAGAGTATATCTTGATCATCAGATGATTGATACTATTATAGAGACATATTATGTGGAACCATTGAAAGGTCATAATCTCAATATTTTCATTTTAAACTGTATAGCAGATTTATTTTTTGATGAAAGGTTAAATTGAATAAATTAGTGGGTTGTGGATTAAATTTTGGTGACTTCATTATCCCTTGCCACATGAAAGTAATTTTTGTGCTTTCCTGAAATTTTTCAACTCACCAAATTTAGTCCCTCACCAATAAATGCTGCTACATGACATTTTCAGTCACTTGATTAAGGTTATTGTATTAATTTTCATTAGGACCAGAGAAGATGAAGCATGATAAACAGATACAGGTGTATGTTATAAGATGGCGTCCATCACAATGTTCAGTTGATCCAA
>NW_003550121.1:2706-3939 GCF_000090795.2 Amphimedon queenslandica | reverse complement strand
AATCACTACATTAAAACACTTGAAGTAGGTTTGGTTAAAAGTACAGACTTATAGCCATAGAAACACTTGGCAGGAACAAAATTAACAAATATTAAACAAAGACAGTGTATATAGTCTGATTAACTCTTTTGATAGTCGTTATTCATTGTTTTCTTCATTCATATTGTTGTCTATGAAAGTGTTAGTTTAAGTACATCAACCTGCAGAATTCAAATTTATCTCTGTGAAATTAAAAATTTAAAACAGTTAATTCAAAATAAGAGGTTAGTTTGCTAAAAATAGTTGCAAATTTAACAAAAAATAATCGCAATAAGTACTAAAACACAATCATTAACTATCGACACAACAAAATTAAGAAAATAATGATTTTCTGTTTTATCACAAAAATAGTTAAAAATAATAAATTAACTGTCTTCAGCGAGAGGGTTAATCTGTACCCTGTTCTCCTCCTCCTCTCCTGACACCACCTCATACTTAACGAGGGAGGCGTGGTCAGTCTCCTCCTTTGGCATATACTTGAGTCTCAACTTACGGAATATGAAATACCCAACTGCTCCTAGTGTTACTATTAATAGTATCCCTATGGCTCCACCCAACACTGCTACTATACTGATTACTGGATTAGAGCCGGATTCAGTAGGTGTGGCAGTGGGTGTGGTCGTTGATTGATCTGTAGTACCAGGTATTTGCCCTAAAATATGAAATAACTTGAATTAAGTACAGTTAGTGGCGGATCTAAGGGGGGCAATGCCCCCCTAAAATTTTTTTGGAGTAATGTAAACTTATATAAACTGTGAAGGAGCTGCAGTACTTGACTATGTAAACTATCTTTAAACCACAAAGAAGCTCATTTTAAGGATATTATCTCATACTTGAGTAACATGCATTGTGGCAGTCCTGTCTACTTGAGTCAATAAAGAGACAAGATCAAGGACATCAGTAAACACATGGAGGGTTGCATAGGACACTGTAATACTCTAGCTTTATATGACGGCATTCATAAGTAACATACTTGATGATGAGACACTGGTAGTTGCCAAACCACTTGTTGTTGATAACGTCACAGTTGCTATTATTTTTATACTTGTAGTTGATGATGGACTTTTTTGAGTGGGGGCTAATGAATTGGCTATAAATATTAATAAAATAATATTAATTAATAAATTTAATCATTAATAATTATTTACTTTGAGAAAACACAATTGGTTCACTCCAATCTCCAGGACCAACTTG
>NW_003550121.1:0-2567 GCF_000090795.2 Amphimedon queenslandica | reverse complement strand
AAAACACAATTGGTTCACTCCAGTCTCCAGGACCAACTTGAGTATAGGCACGTACCTATTTTATAATAATTAATAATAATAATATTATTAATTGCTGACTCACAGATACATAAACAGGTTGTCCACTGGAGGGAAAATCCCTAGTAATGTTGACCTGATAGACAGTGACATCACTAGGCACTGGAATATAGCGCCCACGACGAGAAGGATCGCTGAGGTCAGCATAAAAGACGACCTCATACATAGTGATGACACCATGAGCTGATGATGAGACATTCCATTCAACATATTGACGACCTGATAGGACCTTCACACCAACTACTGGCATCGGAACTATTAATAATAATAATAATTATTATTATTATTATTATTACAGTTCATACCTCCTTCAGGAGTGGTAATTGCTATAAAGATTGATCTCTGAGTGCTGGAGGACTGATTGGAAACTCCATTTTCAGCTGACACAGTCACCAGGTAAGTGGTCAGTGGTAAGAGCCCAGTGAAGTTGTATGATGTAGCGTATAATGGCTGAGGGTTAGCTTTGACCCTAGTGGCATTGGCAGTGCTATAGTAATAGATATCATAATAGACATCAGTTCTACCACCAGTGCTGGCGGGGATGCCCCAGCTAATTAGTGAGTAGGTGCTGGTGGTAACGTTCACTAGTATACCAACCGGAGCTGAGGGGGGACCTGTTAAGTATAATAATAATAAATATTCTCATATATAAATACATGTATGTATCAGAAAATTTAAGGAATGGAGAATTCTCTGCTTTTCATTTTAACAAAATTTGGTCCAATTTTGGAGCAATTTAAAAAACTTATAAAAAATCCAAACTTGATCAGGATCAGCTCAAACTTTCTCTACAACTTAAGAACATGTATATACATCAGGAATTATAATGAAATACTGTTCACAGCTTCACATTGCCATACATACACTAATACATTATGCTCTTACCAGTACATGGCATTGATGGTCCATCATTAGGTGCCCTATAGAAGCCACTGTCACACTGACAGACACTAGAGCCGTGTACTGTACTGTCTGAATTGAGAGGACATGGTGTACAGACTGTGTTTGATAGAGTGGACTTGTATGTTGATGGAGCACACGCTATATAATGAGAGGAATAATAGAATCAATGATTAAAATGATATATTAAAATTTGGAGGTTATTTTATACAGTAAGGAATGTAGTTGGTACACTAGGTGCTGTCCGTTAAATGGAGGTGTACACTATAAAAAATTGCTAAGATTAAAGGTCTATTATCATCATCATCATCATCATCATTATTACTATTATTACTATTATTATGCTATCCTTCTTGTTGCCATTGTTGTTGTTGTTGTTATTATCATTATTGCTATTACCTTGACATTGATTAGTTCCTTCAATGAGCATCAGTTCATGTCCAGGTATGCACATACACACATCATCATAGTTCCAGCTGCCGTTGATATTCAAACTCAGTACAGGGAGGGACCCAGTGCTGGTATTGGCATTAGCGACACAGAGTCCTGTTATATTAATGCAATCAGTTGTGGGGGCGGGGGTCTCAGGGAACAGGGTTAGACCGGACTGCATAGCGGGACCAATCAAACGATAGACGAATAGACGAGTTATGGTGATATTAGCACCTAATGATGGATACAGTACAACATCAACTTGCATCATAAGATACACTGCCAGTAACACATTGAAATATCAGTGACACTATTAGTATTATAACACATTGAAATATCAGTGACACTATTAGTATTATAACACATTGAAATATCAGTGACACTATTAGTATTATAACACATTGAAATATCAGTGACACTATTAGTATTATAACACATTGAAATATCAGTGACACTATTAGTATTATAACACATTGAAATATCAGTGACACTATTAGTATTATAACACATTGAAATATCAGTGACACTATTAGTATTATAACACATTGAAATATCAGTGACACTATTAGTATTATAACACATTGAAATATCAGTGTCACTATTAGTATTATAACACATTGAAATATCAGTGACACTATTAGTATTATAACACATTGAAATATCAGTGACACTATTAGTATTATAACACATTGAAATATCAGTGACACTATTAGTATTATAACACATTGAAATATCAGTGACACTATTAGTATTATAACACATTGAAATATCAGTGACACTATTAGTATTATAACACATTGAAATATCAGTGTCACTATTAGTATTATAACACATTGAAATATCAGTGACACTATTAGTATTATAACACATTGAAATATCAGTGACACTATTAGTATTATAACACATTGAAATATCAGTGACACTATTAGTATTATAACACATTGAAATATCAGTGACACTATTAGTATTATAACACATTGAAATATCAGTGTCACTATTAGTATTATAACACATTGAAATATCAGTGACACTATTAGTATTATAACACATTGAAATATCAGTGACACTATTAGTATTATAACACATTGAAATATCAGTGACACTATTAGTATTATAACACATTGAAATATCAGTGTCACTATTAGTATTATAACACA
>NW_003550119.1:2163-3946 GCF_000090795.2 Amphimedon queenslandica | reverse complement strand
TTAGTATAGTCCGTGATTTATAATCAACATCTAGACCTGGCCCCGATATTCTAATTTTAGTATCATTAATCTTAAGTGGCTGTATTTTTCCTATTCTATCAATATTAGTAGAAATGTTCATATAATGGAATCTAACAACACTTCTGTCATCAGGAGGTTGATATACACCAATCCTGTATCCACTGGAGACACTTAATGGAGTAGGGAGAGTGAAACGATACTGTCCATTAGTTGTAAAGTTATCAGGAGTCAGTCTGATTTCAACAGACATCACTCTAGTGTACACAGTATTCATGTTATTAGCTGGCCTCCATACTTCAAATCTTGGATATAAATTTCTACCAGTACCAATATTATGAACTGTCCTTATATCAACTCCAATCAATATTTCTATTATAACTGTAGCACACGTGAACATGATATCATTCCCCATAGAGTCCTCAATGATGATCCATCTTGTTGCAGTGTTTTCAGCTAGTCTGTTATTAAGTAATGATCCTGATGGATCTGTTGCTTTACCCTGTAGAAGACTATAATCCATAAATCCTTCAGTACAAGACTCTCCATTAGCCTCCAGTAATATTCCATTACTCATGAAGCACAGCAGTATTACTAATAGAAGATAGGAAGACATAATCTTCAGCATCTTTGGCAGCAAAGATAACTATTACTGATAAAAACAACATTAAATGTTATTATATAATAAAATTTTTATAGTCTCTTTCAGTGTATATATGGCATATAAACATAAACAGTAATGCATAAACAGTAGAGTAAAGGAAGCCATTTTCCCGTTACTCTACTATCTACGTGTAGTGGCAAGGCTAATTCAACTATTCCCAGGTAGAGATTATTATTTATCTTATAGAAGCCATAGAGCTCAAAGGCACCCTGCAAAGATTATACATACACAAACAATTACATTATTACAATTATTACATACACAAACCAATAGTTGTATTAGTGTTGTTGTAGTACCATAATTTTATATAGTTCTAGTACTAGTTCTAGAACTAGAGTTTGATAAAATTTAGTTCTAGTACTAGTTCCGGAACTAGACTTTGATAAAGTTTAGTTCTAGTACTAGTTCTGGAACTAGAGTTTGATAAAGTATAGTTCTAGTACTAGTTCTGGAACTAGAGTTTGATAAAGTTTTGTTCTAGTACTAGTTCTGGAACTATAGTTTGATAAAGTTAGTTCTAGTACTAATTCTAGAACTAGATTTCAATAAATTTTAGCTATTGTTCTAGTTCTAGAGCTAAGTTATAGTTCTTGTACTTGTTCTAGCAATAGAGTTTAAGAAGCTTAGTTCTAATTGGAAATAATTTCTAACAAGAGTCCATTATGTTTCTAAATACTGCTTTTTTGCTTCTGCTGTCATGCCTTAACTGATTAGCTTTGAACTGAACAAGTATTCAAGTCTATTGATATACTTAGGCATTATAATCTATGTCAAAGTAACAAATTCATACATTATCTGTTATTCAGTCTTTGTTATGTACTAAAATATTTCACTGACAAATTATTACCTTCTTTGTCAAGTAATATTGTTCTATAATTCTAGTTCCAAACTAGTTATAGTACCACAAGAGAATGTACTTTTAGTTCCAGTTTAGTTCTAGTACTGAGACTCTGGCAAAGTTAGTTCCAGTTTAGTTCTAGTACTACAAGTCTTGTATAAGCTGGTTCTAGTTTAGTTCTGGTTCTTACATTGGTTGTAAAAATAGTACTAGTTCTAGTTCTTGGAACTAGAACTATGAAAAAAAGGCAGTACTAGAATTGA
>NW_003550119.1:0-1497 GCF_000090795.2 Amphimedon queenslandica | reverse complement strand
TTCAGCTTCATTTTCCAGTTGCGGCCATTTTAAGAAAATGTCAAAATTCTGAAAAATTCCCAAGCATAGGCGGTTGCAGGCCTGGGCATTAGGGGGCAATGCCCAGGTTGACTTTTTGACCAATAATTATATTCATGATTCTGGTGTGGGCATCCAGTGTAAACTGTGGTAGTTCAACAGGCTTCTTTGTTGTTTTATGCTAAGAAATCATCTCAATGAAGTTATAGATCAGTATTGTCCATTTTCCTTGCAAAATTGTATGGAACCACACCCACTCCACACCCACTAATTATTGATGCCCAGGTCAAACCAAATTTCTGCAACCGCCCATGTTCCCAAGGCTATAGCCCATGGTTTTTTCCAAAGAATGGCCTTAAATTTACCCCATATTTTTATTACATTTTCTGATACATATTGATGTCTTCATGCTGTGCAGAAAGTTTGAGCTGATTCCAACTTCAATTTTTCAAGTTACGGCCATTTTAAGAAAACGCCTAAATTCTGAAAAATTCCCAAGGCTATATAGCCCATGGTTTTTTTCAAAAAATGGTTCCAAAATCACCCCAAAACTTTATTACATTTTCTGATACAGATTGATGCCCTTGTGTTATGTAGAAAGTTTGAGCCAAGTCTGACTTCAATTCTTTAAGTTACGGCCATTTTTAAAAAGTGCCAAAATTCTGAAAAATTCCCAAGGCTATAGCCCATGGTTTCTTTTCAAAAAATGGCTCTGAAATCACCCCAAATTTTTATTACATTTTCTGATACAAATTGATGTCCTTATGCTGTGTATCAAGTTTGAGCTGATTCCGACAAATATTTTTTGAGTTATTAGCATTATAATGTATGGATATGGTACAACAGCAATAACCAATTATTGTTAAACATACCAGCATTGCATCATTAGTTTATACATTGGTTTAGGACATCCTGGAGGAGGTGGTAATCTATAGCCTGAATCAACCAGTCTAATGGACTGAGAAAAAAAGTAAAAAATATTGATAACTTAGATTTAATATAATATTACCTCTTGATTAGTAGAGTTTTCAAATGGTTTATATCCTAAAGACCAAATCTCATACATTACAGCTCCATAACTCCACACATCACTAGCACTTGAATATTTCTTATAATGTAATGCCTATACATACACAATTCAATATTCTAATTATATAGTTTCTAATTACTTCTGGTGCTGTCCATTTTATTGGAATCTTTTTTGCTTGTGAAATATAATAAGATTCATCTTGTAGGTCCCTTGACATACCAAAGTCAGCAATCTGAGACCATACTATATAAGTCCAATTCTTAGTACTAATCTCTTACCTTGCATATTCCTGTTCCTTCATCTGATACTAATATATTTCTTGCTGCAAGATCTCTGTGAACAAACTTCTTCCCTTGACAAGTACTCCATTCCTGAAGCAATTTGACGACAAAATGAGAGCAAAATAGAAGGAACTGATGATAATACTAACTCCCCAGGACTAACAGAAA
>NW_003550116.1:2658-3950 GCF_000090795.2 Amphimedon queenslandica | reverse complement strand
GTAAACATAAATCCTCAATCCCTTCTTCATGAAGATTTGCTAATGTGGTGTTAGGGATTATCTACCTAGACCACAAGTTTATACTGAACTAGACTGACAGTATAAACTATAAACAAGCAGAGGTGGGGTGGTGATTTTTGAAAGGCTTCAGATTCTTTCTTTAGCCAGCCCTAATGTCTGCTGTCAGAAGACTGGATAAAGAAATAAACATTACATGTACATTGTAGAATTAATGAAGCCAAATTACTTAAGTTAAAAACAGGATATTCTCATAGTTGTACATGTACATGTACCAACATTATCAATGTTACACAAAAAATCCTATTCATTCGACAAGGAAAACAGTAGATAACATCTTGTCAATGAACTGTTAAAAATCCCAAATCCATTATTATTATTATTATTAGGCAAATATGACATTAAAAGCACACCTCTCATTAATTACTCATTATCATACCATTGTAACAGACCCTGCTTCACAAATCCATTGTGCAGTAACTTGATGGTCCTCCCAGCGAATGAAGAACAAAAGAGCACGGGAAAATCTAAAATAGAAAGACAAAGAGACCAAAAAGTGTCAGACAGTGTTAAGTCAGAGCAGGAGGCGAGCCAAAAAAGTCCAGGAACTAAGTGAAGGCCTTGTCTTACCTTCTTCACTAGAGCGAGAGGATTGAGGAACAGGTGAAGGTTTAGAAGAAGGCGGAGGAAGATGAGAGGAGGGAGAAGAAGGGGCAGAGAAAACCTCAAACAATGCTTCCATCACCAAACCAAACTGAAACCACGTGGCACGTGGCAAGTGTTTTTTGTGAAATTTTCGTTCATGTCTGTATACCTCATTTAATATTCATAGATCACAGACTAATTAAAATTCATTGAATAATAAGGAACAGAAAATTAATTTTTCTGAAATTCTAATAGTAAAATATTATAAAATTAAAAGTGTCTTGCCTTGCAGTAGGCCTTTTTTTCTTGTCAACCTAGCTAATGCACAAAAATAAAGTACTACAATAAATCAATCTATAGCCCAGCAATGTTAATAATATTTTTCCTGCCTGCTAATAAAGTGTACTTCCCATGATTGTAAGGAGTAACGATATTTGTAAATTTTAAATTTTTCAATTTAAAAAACAGTGCTGAAGACAGTGCTTGGGATATGAGGGTGGGATAATGTGCTGCTATAGCAATCAAGGGACTGAATATATGTTCCTAAACAATTATTGGACTCGCCACGCTTGCGTAGTCGGGTACTATGCAGTTGGGTTGTCATTACCCGAGCCCACGCGTAGGCGTGA
>NW_003550116.1:0-1429 GCF_000090795.2 Amphimedon queenslandica | reverse complement strand
GTTGACCTTTGATCGATAATTGCAAAGTTCAATTGCATTCCATTGGTATCACGTGATGAAAAATGGCAGCTTTCTGATGATTGTATCACAAAACTAGCTACTACTGCAGAAACTAGAGAGATCTATGACTATCCTTGGCGGTTGTTAAAATCACCATTGTATGGAGAATGTTTCTTTTTTGATTATAGACATGAATATAAGAAGGAGAAAGAGACAGTGCATCTTAACTTTGATTCTCTTCTTTACTTCATCAGATAAATCAATCTTTGCTAGTTTAAGATGTTAAAAATTACTGTACCTATCACAGTTTCTAGTGAATTAATGAAAGTCCCATTGACTCTATCTTGATGCTCTAAATTATTGTTAGAAGTGGTACTAGTGGAAGAATTTGGCCATTTTGCATCACGTGATACCAATGGAATGCAATTGAACTTTGCAATTATTAATCAAAGGTCAACCGTGTCCTACCTCCTCTGGAGCATGCATGGCTTGATTGAGCCACACCTTCATTGCAGCCACACCTTTACATTGCTGCAGCTGCAGTGCAGCAAGCATGCTGGAGCTTCTTCTCTGTCTAAAAAACAAAAAATTCACTGTCTCAAAACATTCACTAAGTTTTTACATGCTGAAGCTTCTTTTCTGTGTCAAAACTTTCACTAATTATTTTTCTCTTAATTTATTAAAATTGTTACACACAGACTGTGGCGAGGGTATGCACTTTAGTGCTCTCGTTCTGTCATTCTGTCACGAAAATTCCTGTTAATTCCTAGTCAATATCTTTTTTACTGAGCTCTCCTGAGTTATAATTCTTTTAAAGCTTTCAGAAAAAGATAATTTATTTAGCTCCATTGTGTTTTCATAGCAATCCGTGGTAGCAAAAGCCAAATATTTTCAAGAATAGACCACTTTTCCTAGCCAAATCTTCGTGTTTCACTCTATTTGGTCAAGATTAGCATTGATAGGTAGAGAAAAGTACATAGATTAAAAAATATGTGGGAATTTTCTAATCTCTTTTTTGTTTGCGAGTTACAGTTGCTTAAAGTTTGTGATTTAGCCTCTTCGAAAAATTTTCAGGCAGCACTGGGGAAAGCAGGAGCAACCAAACTATCTCAGTCTCTTTTAAATATCTAGGCAAATTTTTTGTGCTTACTCTTTCTTTAAATAGAGCTTCAGATGCTAAAATAAATTCCAGCTTTTCTTCTTTCTCCTACCCACGTGCCATGTTTATCTGCACTGCAGTGCTGACCACACCTAAAATTTATTTTATGGATCAGTGCAGTAATTGCATTGTTGCACTTTGCACTTTGTCAAAATCTATTATCCTTTTTTTCAAATATCAAGTTGCTTATAAAGCCCAACATACACTATGCAACATTTGTTGCAAACAAAATGTTGCAACTTGTTACATGCAACACAGTTTATACAGGAG
>NW_003550114.1:2688-3952 GCF_000090795.2 Amphimedon queenslandica | reverse complement strand
GGTGAGGGGACCTTATATAGGCGAACTTGACCACACCCCTGGGTGGAGCGAGTTTACCGTAATGTTTCCTTTTATTACTACAAACTAACTGAAATTTTAGAAAACTAGGCCATACACCATTGATATGCTCGACTTCACCTTCTTCATATAATCCAAATTAGCATTCAGCCACTTCGCAGCCTTAGCCATTCTGTAATTAGTTGTCACTTTTTGTGGGCAGGACTAGCATAACTGAATCACACGCTAATTAATTAGAATGAGATTATAATAATGTATATCAAAAAATACTAGAATTAATAAATTCAAAATTAATAAAAAAAACAGATCAGCCTTTTATGTATAGTGTATTCTGATTGGTTGCTTGTTTTTGGTGAAGATACACAATTGCATGCAAGTTCACACAAAGACTGACTAGACCCAGAGTACTCTGCCTTGTATGAGGTGATAGTTAGGATAAGTATTGACATAAGTATCTTTGTGTCGCTCGTTTAGCCAGAGTGCCCTTATATTATTATTTTCCATTAGTGACTGGAGGATGAGTATTATTGACTCAGTAGACAATGAAGTCTTCCATAGATTCAGTTCAACTAGTGATGAGTTATTGAGGAGGAGGTGAGAAAGAGCCTGTCCACTAGTAGAAGTGATGAGTGGATTATTAGAAAGATCTGATAAAGTAAGTGTAGAGTTGTGTTCAAGTGCTTGACAGATATTAGTAACTCCTCTATCACTAATGGAGTGAAAACTGATGACTAGTTCTTGTATTGTTTTATTATTAGTTAGTAGCATACACAAGCACTGGATACAATCATTAGTTAATGGAGTCCACCATATATCAAGTCTCCTCAGGTTTAGTGTATACAGTTTAGTTGATGATAGTAGAGATACTGTACTATTAGTAGATGAGGAGCGGACAAAAATCACCTCATGATTATTATCAATATTATTTATCACTTCATTACACTGAACTGAAGATGGAGAGTCAATGTATACACTGTCGCTGTCCCACTTCACTCTCCCAGTGACTCCTAATATAAACCAAAGGATTATACTTATATACATGTATGTAGATAATAATACACATATTCCCATCATGTGTATAATACAAACACACACAACTTGCATAAACAAATACAGACACAGCTAGTATAGTTGTCACTGACTAACTGTAATACGGCGTGAGACTAGTGTTTGTTATAATGTAACAAGTATGTACAGAGTATAAAATTTAGAGAATTAATTTTACATACAATCCCTAAGTATATGC
>NW_003550114.1:0-1785 GCF_000090795.2 Amphimedon queenslandica | reverse complement strand
CACTTCCCTCTAGTCAGTAGTTTTACTTTCAGTTTAGACTCTACAGTAATGACACAATGACAATTTTAATTTACATGACAATTATACTCATTGTTCAAATGATTATCAAATGCACATTACTTTAATACATGCTTTACATTAGTACTATACCTGGTGTCTGTAGTGTCCTTTGAATATACTCTATACAAATAAAATTACATTAACAAAAATTTTTAATTTCTTCATCATTCACTAACTATACCTTTTCTTTTTTTGATGGTATTCAGTTGTTTATCTTGTTCAAATATTGATCCTAAGTATAATACCATTAGTATAAGTAACATCAGTAATTGAGTAATAGATCAACTCACACACCTTCTTTGTAATCAAGTAAAGTCCTCAGTTCTTGTTCCTCTCCATCAGCTAGTTTAACCTCCTCTGCAAGACACTCATTATTAATTACCTATAATCAGTACATTATATTAAACAAGGTCTCATACAGTTACAGTATTTTATACTTTGTATCTGATCCTTCTATTATAGACAGTGTAGTGGCCAATGGTTAGTCTAATTAAACTGAATTCCTTCATCAAGACAGTTAGGTTGTCTTGTGCTTCCAAGAGAAGAGCAGCTAGTAAATGATGTGGAGCATAACAGATAATAATGATGGAGTTCCCACGATGAATGCTTTGTACAATAATCCTCTTGTTTAATTCCTTAAATGCTTCCTCTAAGAGATTACGTATGTCATCAAGTGAGTGCTCATCTGGTTCCCATCCCAAAGTAAACTGAATTGTTTTGTAATCACTAAGATGTTTGGGTTGATTCTGACTGAGGAAATCCTTCAATGATCCACAAACTGTCTTCACTTCTTTTTCGTATTCTGATATCAGTGGCTTTGCTTCGTTGATTTCAAAGCGCAGTACAATTGTTTTTATTATTGAGATGTCATTGACTTGACAATTCTTCACTATAACATTCATAATGTCTTCAATACTATCAGCATTAGACAGCTCAGCACTCAATTCAGGGAAGGATAGTTGAAGGAATGACTTCATTTCTATGACTGACGAAATTGATTGAGCAATTAATGGAACTATCTTATGGCGAAGAATACCAAAATGACCTCTGATCTCATTAAAAATTGGTTTATGTGCTGCATTGAAGAAAAACTCTCCAGCTGAGGGTACCATAAAAATTATTAAAATGGATAAAAATTCATTAATACCTGACACTGTAGACTGACCATTTAGTGTACCACTGTCAACTGGTTTAACTAGAGCTGTATTCCACATGCAAAAATGTAATACAATGCATAATGGAAAAATAATGTTACCTGATGATATTGAGCCTGATGGTCTGGTAATAGTAGAACGAATGATACAATACAAAAATACTGGCATTAATAATATTATAATTATGAAAAATATGCATAAGTATACTACAATAGAAAAATAATAATTAATAATAATAGATAAAAATAAAAAAATAATAGAAAAATAATAGAAATAAGCCAGTGATTGGGTATTATTTTTATGAATACAAATGCCTATAAAATAAATTAATAATAAGAATTTTATCATGCATAATCATTACCTGATGGTATTGGTGGAATATTATTATTAGCAACTGATGGAGGTACTGGTGAACTAATAGTAGTGTATGTATCATCAAATTTAGGAAACAGTTCATCTAAAAATATGATGCAACATAAGCAAACTGATTAATTTAAGTATCATCATGTATTACGGATGAGTGCAGCAGCTGTGTTTTGATTCATCCTTTCAAGTGCACTAGCTAATGATC
>NW_003550111.1:2461-3957 GCF_000090795.2 Amphimedon queenslandica | reverse complement strand
CAGGAAAGTAGGCCAGAACAAAAGTCATTTGGTAGAGGAGTTGAAACACTTGGAAAAGTAATAATAATGATTGATAATACTATGTACATGTATGGTTGTGGTTTGTTAGGGGTTTTATCAAGGTCTGACTGGTATTGTGACACAACCTGTGAAAGGTAAAAAATGACACTATTATCATGGCACAATAATTGCAAACTATAATTGCTTGTAAAATTAGTAGTTCATCATAATAATTTTATTATTTAAACCTCATATATAGTGCCTTGTTGTACTAAATTATATTTGTAATAGGTGCAATGAAGGAAGGTGTCCTTGGTTTCATCAAAGGTACTGGTAAAGGTGTACTGGGTCTTGTTTTCAAACCAACTGGTGGTTTGATTGATTTCACCAGTGCTACGCTACTAGCAGTACAAAGGTAATGTACTAATGATGGTACTCATTCTCTATCTGTTGTCCAGGACTACTCAAGTAGGTGAACTCAATTTGATGCAGCTTCGTATTGCACGTTACATTGGAAATGATAAGGTATTGTTAATGGAAATGCATCCAAGAATTTCAATTCTTTTCATTGCAGGTTATACGTCCATTTTCACTGACTGTTGCTTCAGGTTATGCAGTTTTTATTGTGAGTCACTCATATGTATATACATTGCACTTGGCATGGTCATTTCATTTGTTATATTATGCAGTTTTATCATTTTTGAGTCATGAAATTTAAATAGCTTTTCCATTTAATTATGTCCTATAGGATTACAATAATGGAGAGCTCTACGGTAAAGAGGAATACATTGGTCATGTTGATTTAAGTGATGATCCAATAAAGATATTCATAGCAACTGACAAGTAATATATGCAACAATAACAACCACTCTCCTCCTAACATTTCTTTTTGTTTTCTTAGACAAGTGATGATACTGAAAAAGAACACATTTTTTGATAAATGGTCTTGCGAATGGTCTATGGAAATGAAAGAAGTTGTGGACAAACCTTTCCTATCTAGTAGCACTGGTGCTGAACGAGCTGTTCTGTTTCCTAGAATGGAGCACCAAGGAGGAGTCTTTGGATTTGGTGGGAAAAAGTCAGTCAAGACAAACTTTTCCCTCAACATCCCAGATGAGATCAAAGCCAAAAAGATTGTGGCATTATCACTACAATCATATAGCACTTTTGCTATAAAACTTTAAATTAGTTTATGATAGTTGCTGTATGTGGTATTCTTGTGTGTGAATTTTAAAGGTACTTTCAAACTTTTGCTAGAATTTAATAAGATCACATGATTATTTTTGTTAGCAGTTCTATTTACGTGTTGATTAATAATACCACAGAAATTATTAAAATAAAATTGAAAAAAATTGAAGACTAAGAAAAAATTGTTCACTATCTATAGTTTACCAGGTCTACGGTAAATTTTTTTAATCACTGATTTATAAGGAGAGACGTTCCAAAGGAGCACAACAGTAGGTTTCGAAGAGAATCATGTCATTTATGTATGGGTA
>NW_003550111.1:0-1243 GCF_000090795.2 Amphimedon queenslandica | reverse complement strand
TCTAGTGTGCTCAATATTAGCAGAAACGACATAACTCTCTGAGTGTACCTAAAATTATAAAAATTATGTGTACACCATACATGTAATAGCAGCTAGCTAAAATGTAATTAACATATCCCCTCTTTTTAACTCCCAGAAGGATATTCTATACCTGCCAATTGCCAACTTAGGCTGGTGCAATAACAACTCAAGTAGTAAATTGCCTGATAAAATTATTTACAATTTATGACTGAACAACTGCACTTGGAGAATAATCACCTTAATAATAATCCAGGATTAGTAGCAGACCATAACAACCTGAAGAGAGATAAAGGAGGAGAAAAATAGAAGGAAAGAAATAAAAAAAGACAATAAAGGGAGAATGAAAAGAGAAAGTTGAGGGAATTAAGAAATAAAGAGAAAGAGAACGAGACAAATAGTGAATGCACATAATCATATACTGTACATGTAATGCACAAAGGGAAGACTGTCATAGTTTTACTAACCACACAGAGCACCATATATATCAATCAACCATGTTCAATCAGTATCTTCTTAGTCCTCTTTCATGAGTCATGAGCATTATTAGACAATGCTCTATTGTGAGCAGTCATGAGGGCATACATTCATTTACTATACTGTACATGTATGTTATGGAAACAATACTCTATTCTAATAGCAACAGTATCACAGTTATAATTATATGCTACCAAATCACGCTATTTTATTGCATGTGTTCACACAATCCAGCAGCTGCATTGTATTTATCATTCATTAATGGAAATATCTGTTTCATATTGATTTTCTTTTTGAATATGTAATGGTTTCCTGTCCTTTAGTGTACACAAGACCATACCATTTGTTTTAATTAAAAACATATTTGTAATCACTGTATAATAGTAATCCATGCCATGCCACATGAAATGCATGTACTATATTCTATTTATCTATTGCATGTAAGAATAATACTCCATTTCTTTATATACCATTGTTAATATAATAAAATATAATAAAAGAAATTATCACTAATGCAATGTATATACATTTACTTTTGAAGATGATCAAGTGTTTTGATTACTGTAAACCTAGAAAAAATAGCGTTCCATTAATCATAACAAATTTAACATCAGCCACTTATTCGTTAAAGTTAGTGGTCGTTAATGTGCTACGTTATGCGCATGCGCACGAAAGAGCAAGTAATGTCTCTTCATCGTTGGCTGGTTGGTTCTAACAAGCATGGTCAAAGTTCCTACTTGCCTCCTGC
>NW_003550110.1:2609-3959 GCF_000090795.2 Amphimedon queenslandica | reverse complement strand
TATTCCTGGTATGAGAACTGCTTTGTTGATTGGTGGAGTACCAATAGCGAACCAGTTACACCGACTAAAGTCAAATGTGAAGGTATGAATTACATCAACAATTTCTAAGATTTATTTACATTTTTTATTTATTTCTAAAAAATTTTTCTATCACAAATTCTAACAATTTTAATGATTTTTATTTATTTTCTTAGCTCTTGATAGCTACTCCAGCAAGACTATTGGATATACTAACCAATCATGGTAATAATGATCAGACCTGATTATACTATACCTGCAGTCCTGCATATTTGTGGTGTCTGTAGGAAAGAGTCTGTGTCTCTCTTCAAGTCTGCAAGTTCTTGTAGTTGATGAAGTCGACTCTTTGTATCAAATGGGGTTCGAGGAACAAGTGAGATTAGAATGAGAATCAATATGTAATTTTTACAAGATTATTATTACTATTATTATTAATTAAGGCTGGTTTACAATATTATGTTGGAATTGAATTTGGCTTTAATTAAAAATTGATGTTACAGACCTAGTGTAATATTGTAAACCAGCCTTTACTGTTATTAGTACATTTTCTCCATCATTCCCCTATACTCCATTCTCAGCTACAGTCCATCAGTAAGCATCTTCCATCAAAGAAGCAAACTCTATTCTTCTCTGCTACCATTCCTCCAAAGATAGAGACACTAGCTATAGAGACTCTTCACAATCCTCTCTTCATTACTGTTGGGACGGTAAGACCATTACACCTTGTGTTGTTGTACTGTATAGCAGGAAATTTTGGAGAGAGTTAAATTTGTCGAATTGCTAAATTTTGGTGATTGGCGAATTTTAATTTGGCGAATTTGTGGTCACATGCCATTGAGCATGCGTATAATGGCTCAAAATGGCAGATTTTAATTTTAGCGAATGGCTATCAAAATGCCAAATTTAACTACCTCCAAAACTTCCTTCTATACGGTATTAATTGCTACTCTTTATAGCCAAACAGTTCTAGTGTTAATGTCAGACATACTGTCCTTTGGGTGGAAGAGGAGGCAAAGAAGAAACATCTTTTTACTTTTCTTAAAGACAAAGACACATTCTGGTAAGAAGTGATAGAGAATATCACATTTGCTTTTAAATTTGTCTTTATAATGCCGAAGTGTATTAAGAGCAATAAATGTGATGTATTTATTAACAATATAAATGTATTCATTATTGCTTTGTTTCTATCCAGTCCTCCAGTCATTATATTCGTTAACTCTCGTAAAGGTACTCTACTCTTAGCTGAGGCCATTGATAAAGTTAGTTCCTTCTTCTTCATGAGTTATTGTCTTCTCTAGGCTTGTGATGTGGCGGCCATTGCCCTGCATGGGG
>NW_003550110.1:0-1952 GCF_000090795.2 Amphimedon queenslandica | reverse complement strand
TATAAATGGTTACTGTTTTAATAGCATTTGTCACTACTGTGTGTTGCTTTAGGTATATTTACTGGGCTGATTGATCTTTTGGAGCCATTAGGAGTAGATCTTCCTCCACAGTTGCTCCATCATCGACAGAATGAGGCAGAGAGAAGGAGGAGAAAACGTATGCTACAAGACGACGCCCCAAAAGTCGATTATCATAAAAAGTAAGTATAAAATTGCTTTATTGTTGTATAGACTTGCTCTTTCTAGGGAATCCTTGCTTAGTCTTATTCAAAGCAGTAGCAAGTGGAAACACTAATCGTTTCAATATTAATCATAATTCTGATGAAATCATAAAGTGTCTATTTCATTCCCAACAATTGTTCTACTTCTATCATGATTTTATATAACTGTATGTCAATCTTTTTTCTTTCTCTATTGCTCCTTTATCAGCTCTACTCTCAGTGTCTCTCAGCTATAAGAGTGTGACCTTGTTACTGTTCTGTGTCACCTCTTCACACGAATCTGATTTGGCGGGGCTTAGCGGCGATCACGCGAGTTTGGCGGGTAAATTCTAAAGTGCTAATTGTCGTAGTAGTTTTATAGACAGTCACCGTCTCACCATTTTTAATAGTAGCCTAGCTCTGACCCTCCTTTTCACTCGCTCTCTCTCTCCTGCCTTCGATATAACATGAATTCAGCAGCTACTAATATCGTCGTTACAGCTCCAAGCCTGTCTCCAGTCGGGACCTTTCCACACTTGACCTTTAAGTATTCTCCAGCCCCGGGAACTCTCCATCATTCTCCCATCGCCGCTGGCTATCATTTCTCTCCTTACTCCTTCCCTCCTATCTACCTGGACACCAAGCCAGACTCCTTTAGCCCTGTCTTCCTACAGCAGCAACCCACCAATGGAGGGAGTTCTTCTGACGAGGAGAAGCAGCAAAATGGCAGTACCCCTGACCTCATCGCTACTCCTCCAGCGCTTGCAGTTGGACCTGCCATTTATGCACCTTCTTCAGCTCCCGTCCCTCCTCCTCCTTCTGCTACTGATAAACCAGCTAAACACAAGGAGCAACTCGTTCCTTCAGCCGTCCTAACGGAGAATCAGCTCTGGAAAGCTTTTGATACTGCTGGGAACGAGATGATAGTGACTAAGCCAGGAAGGTATAGTCTATGGACCCTGATGTATTTTTGGGGAAAATATTATAGCAATTTGTGTTTTTTGAATGTTTTCAAATGCATGTAGCACCTTTTCTATTCAAAAAATCATGCCAATAGTGTTTATTGATTTGACAACTCACTGTAATGTCCTGTTAACAATCCGTCATATCTCAGTTACAACAGTATAACATTAATTTTTTTGTTGATTTTTAGGCGTCTCTTTCCAACCATCTTAGTAACAGTCAGTGGTCTTGTCCCCACTATCCAGTACTCTATCATGGTTCGTTTTGTGTCTGCCGATAAATATAGACACAAATACATCACTGGTCAATGGACTGCGGTCGGTGAGTCTGACATCATTCATGATGAGTCCAAGATGCTCTTCATTCATCCGTCCTCACCTTGCTATGGAGAGATGTGGATCAAGAAACCGATTAGTTTCAAATCCATTAAGATCACTCATCACAGCGAAAGTCAAAATGGCAATGTAAGACATTTATAATAGTGTGCATTGAACTGGGTTGTGCATGCATGGGTTTATGGGGAAATATGATTACTTCAAGTCAAGTGCATGCAGTTAACTTGAATATAGCCTAATTGGTATTGTGTTCCAATTAGCACCATCACTTTGATTTTGATACATAAACTTTTGCTTTTTATTTTTGTTGACTTTGTCTTTGTAAAGTTGTTGTTATTATTATTGTTATTATTATAATTCCATCTCTCAAGTGAATCTATTAATAATGATACTTTATCTTATTTTATTCTCTTTAGATTCTGCTCCACACTATGCATAAGTACAGGATTGAGGT
>NW_003550106.1:2115-3969 GCF_000090795.2 Amphimedon queenslandica | reverse complement strand
TTCTATTCATTATGTACTATCATGCCATTTCCTTCAGTCACAAGATCTTTGAATATATTTAAGGATCACCCACTTTTTGTGACTAGCTGACCTTTAGCTGCCTTCCCTTAATTCTTCTCTACCCTTGTTTTCATTCTCGTTCATTCCAACTTCTTCATTTTCTTATCGTTCATTCTTGCTCTATCTTCATTTACCATCTTCTACCTTTATCTCTCTTCATTTTTCATTCTTGCTTTACGTACACAATTTTATTCTTTTCTTGAAATGGCAACCAAACCATCTTCATCTTCTTCTGGTCTCCTCAAACTGGAGGAACAGCTCACCTGTCCTGTGTGTCTTGACCACTATACCAACCCTAAGGCTTTACCTTGTCTACATTCATTCTGTGAGCACTGTCTGGAGGGATTACCTCTGGATAAGAAGAATGAAACCTATTACCTCTCTTGTCCCACTTGTCGTCATTGTACAGAGTTACCAGAAGAAGGAGCAGGAGCTTTTCCTGTAGCATTCACTCTCAACAACCTCAAAGAGATATACAGTCTAATGAAGAAAGTAGCTGATCCTGAACAGGTCCCCTGTGACAACTGTACTACAGCTAATTCCACTGGATACTGCAAAGACTGCAGTCAATTCCTTTGTACAGAATGTATCTCTATGCACAAGAAATGGGCTCTTTTTGCTAACCATCAGCTAACAAGTCTTGATGAGGTGACAGCCTCTGATGTCTCTTCTACTTCTCAATTGCTAGCTCCAGCTAAACAGGAGACAACCCTCACTTGCTCTGTACCTAGTCATGAGGACTCGTTAAGGTATTACTGTGACACATGTGATGAATCTATCTGTCGTGATTGTATAATGCTGGCTCATAAAGATCACAAGTATAACTTAATAGCTGATAGTTTTACTAAACACAAAGAAGCACTGGAGAAATGTCTTAATCCGGTAAAAGGGAAAATTGAAGGACTCAAGAAAGTCCTGTCTGCTCTAGCAGAGAGAGAGGGTGAGATCAGAGAGAGAGGAGAAGGAGTCTTAGAAGAAATACATGAAATGGTAGAGGAAATGATTGCTGTTCTTCATCAGTCAGAGAGGAAACTGACTGAGCAGGCAAAGAGGGTCACTGATGCTAAACTAAAGGTGCTGTCAGAGCAAATGAAATCAGCAGAAATGAGTTTGAGTATTCTGAAGGATGTTGAGGATTATGTGGAACAGAGTCTGAAGACAGGCAGTCCTCAACAAGTCCTGAGGTCTAAGAAACAGATGATGGAGCGTATGAGTGAAGTTACTGGAGGGATCAATGTGGAGGAGTTACATCCAAAGGAAAAGGCCGACTTTGTATTGAGTAAAGATATCAAATCACTACATCACATTGGAGATATTGTGACCTACTCATCTACTGCACTACAGCAGTGTAGAGTGAAGAAGATTGATCATATTACACCTGCTGGCAAAGCAGTTTCATTTTCACTATCAATGGAGGCACCAGATTCATCTGTTTTGTGTGTTCCCCTCTCTTCTCTGAGGTGTAGTCTAGTACCAGTTGGTAAAGGTGATGAACCCATTGACACTACAGTCACTACCACCAGCACTGATCCTGGAGTGTATAGGATACAGTGTAACCCTTCAACCAGTGGTACTCATACAGTAAAAGTACAAGTATGTGATGTACACCTTGAGGATACCTCACTAGTCATCCCTATCAATCCTTACCTTGATAACATCACTCCAGTACGTACTGTAACTAGGCTTAAGCGCCCCTGGGGAGTTGCTGTAACTGATGATAATATGTTGTAATAGCTGAGCATAGTAGTAACTGTGTACGAATACTGGATAGAGAAGGAAAGAAAGTGAAATCAT
>NW_003550106.1:0-2105 GCF_000090795.2 Amphimedon queenslandica | reverse complement strand
CTCCAGTACGTACTGTAACTAGGCTTAAGCGCCCCTGGGGAGTTGCTGTAACTGATGATAATCATGTTGTAATAGCTGAGCATAGTGGTAACTGTGTAAGAATACTGGATAGAGAAGGAAAGAAAGTGAAATCATTAGGAGGGAAAGGAGGAAGTGGTAATGTCAAGTTTTCTTATCCTCGGGGTGTAGCCATTACTCCAGACAAATTCATTCTTGTATCTGATAGTAATCACAGGATCCAGAAGATAAGCATGGATGGATACCTTATAGCATCAGTTGGTGAGGAGGGCAGTGAACCACTACAATTCAATACTCCTGATAATATAGCCATTTCTCCTATAACAGGACAGGTTTATATCGTTGATTTGGGTAATCATCGTATACAAGTCTTGAATCCTGATCTAACCTTCTCTCATTCATTTGGTAGTGAAGGATCAGCTATTGGACAGTTTCAGTCTCCAAATGACATTGCTATTGACAGTCAAGGATTAGTGTATGTTGCTGATCAGGATAATCATCGCATTCAGAAGTTCTCCCCAGATGGAAAGTTTGTGGGTCAGTTTGGTACTGAAGGATCTGGTCCTGGACAGCTTAATAGGCCATTAGGTATAACAATAGACATTGCAGCTACTGGTTTAGTGTATGTTAGTGAATGGGGCAATAATCGTATATCAGTCTTCACTAGTGATGGTGTGTTTGTTAGAAAGTTTGGAAGTAAAGGCAGTAATATTGATCAGTTTAATGATCCTTTTGGATTAGCATTTGATAAAAATGGATTATTGTATGTTTGTGATCATTATAATAGTCGTCTTGTTGTTTATTAGCTATTAATTATTTCTTTTATATTGCTATTTGCTATTGATCATTATTAGTTAATTATATACTGATACAGTCACTGGTATGTGTACTGAGAATACACTCAACATAACTTCAATAGCACCGCAATATCCTAATAACTAGAGAAGAAATTATTTCTTTAAGATGCATAGAATCAATAATGTAGTATGATGCATGAAAAAAAATTATTGCTATTAAAATTGTTATTACTTTCATACATCATATTCCTTATACACTATGTTCCGTATCTTATTCACCTTTAATATACTTACTACAAATGTAATGCAGAATTTAAAAAAATTAATCAACTTTGCATCAATGTCAAAGCATTTTTGTCTCAAAAGGTCAGATCACCCTTGCAATTTTTGACCATTAAGTTGACTATAAACCTACTTGACACTAGTAGCTGGTGAATTGAAATTCATTTTGTACTATCATAACTTCCTTTAGTCACAAGATCTTTGAGTATATTTAAGGCATCGCCCACTTTTTGTGTCTAGCTGACCTTCTTTAGTCTTTCTCTCCTCCTTCCACCTTCTTCATTTTGTTTTGTTGTTTCATCTGCTCATTAGGACTCTCTCTCATCACTCATTCACTGCCTTCCCTTCTCCTCCTCCTCCTCTACTTTGTGTTACATTCTCATTCATTAATGTAAATTCACCTTTACTACTGGTTGTTATAATAAAGGAATGTACTATCATAACTTCCTGTAGTCACGAGACTATAGAATATTCCAAGAGGTCATCAGGGCTATCTTTCCCCAGGCTACTCTCATTCTCGTTCATTCCGACTTCTTCATTTTCTTATCATTCATTCTTGCTCTATCTTCATTTACCATCTTCTACCTTTATCTCTCTTCATTTTTCATTCTTGCTTTACATACACAATTTTATTCTTTTCTTGAAATGGCAACCAAACCATCTTCATCTTCTTTTCCTGGTCTCCTCAAACTGGAGGAACAGCTCACCTGTCCTGTGTGTCTTGACCACTATATCAACCCTAAGACTTTACCTTGTCTACATTCATTCTGTGAGCACTGTCTGGAGGGATTACCTCTGGATAAGAAGAATGAGACCTATTACCTCTCTTGTCCCACTTGTCGTCATTGTACAGAGTTACCAGAAGAAGGAGTAGGAGCCTTTCCTGTAGCATTCACTCTCAACAACTTCAAAGAGATATACAGTCTAATGAAGAAAGTAGCTGATCCTGAACAGGTCACCTGTGACAACTGTACTACAGCTAATGCTACTGGATACTGCAAAGACTGC
>NW_003550105.1:1282-3970 GCF_000090795.2 Amphimedon queenslandica | reverse complement strand
GCTGGACGATAATAAGTA
The DNA here is from genome assembly GCF_000090795.2 of Amphimedon queenslandica. NCBI lineage: Eukaryota > Metazoa > Porifera > Demospongiae > Haplosclerida > Niphatidae > Amphimedon > Amphimedon queenslandica. Next base: position 3,952 of record NW_003550105.1, on the reverse strand, counting down.
TCTTTGCCCGTAAATGGATTTTTTCCGACCACGCACTTCGAAGGTTCTTACTCGTAAAGAAAAGAAGCTGCAGGTCTAATCTTCTATAATCTGACTAACCTATCCGAGCTCTATCTATCTATGGTAAAAAGTTTTTACTTTGCATTTTCCAGCTTCGTGTAAAAGCCGCCGATAATTCATGGTGCCCGAACATCGGTGGCTTACTCTAGTTGTGCCAGCACTGTTAGCATCTCTAGCAGACAATAGCACCAGTAGCAAGCAAAGTATTACCAGCAGTAGGAATACTACAAGACACAGTAATACAGTAATAACAACTAATGGCCTGTTCCAAGCTGAGAGCTTTGATTTCTTCTTCGATGCTAGTTCTGTTGGTGGGGCATCACTTCTCCTGGCATTATCACTAAATTCTAACATTTCATATTCATTCTCTGGATTTGCTTCAATAAATCCTGGATTATCATTCTCATCTTTATTTTTTTCTTCCATTTCTTCCTTCTTGCAACTAAAATCAAGCAATCTACTTTTTAAAGTTTCACAGGTAGATCTATGACAGGTATGTTGTTGCTAGTAGTGTTGGGAAAACTAGCAGTTTTGCTACCTGCCTGTCATAATGGCTCTCACATATCACAGTTTGCATAAAAGTGATGCCGTAGCAAACACCATATTTTACAACCAGGTTGAGGAATAAACAATGCTTTATGAGCTGACATACAGTACATGCATATTATCATTATTATGACAATTGGAGCAACTTTAAAAATCAATTTTGATCAGAATTGGCTCAAATTTTCTACGCATTTGCATTAGAAAAATTATAAAAATTAATATTTCCTCCTAGTTATTTCTGATGAAATTTGGCCAGACACCTAAGGCTGTTGCCTTTTGTCATTAGAGCAACTTTTAAAAGTCATAAAAATTCAATTTTAAACAGAATCAGTTCAAATTTTCTACATAACATAAGAAACATGTATGTGTAGCAGAAAAAAATTGTAAAAATTAAGAATTTTCCTTTGGCCATTTTAAACAAAATACCAAAGGCTACACCCTTTGGTCATTGGCCCAAATTTTGAGCAGCTTTAAAAATTTCATACAAAATCTTAATATAATCTGAATCAGCTCAAATTTGATACACAGCATAAGGACGTGTACATGTATCAAAAAATTATAAATTTTTTCTATGTGAAAACATGTGCCCTCACTACCTTGTACTATAACACAGCAATTTTTGAGCAACTTGACAATGCATACACAAGAAGCTTGCATGACCAGTTGAGTACTATGCCAAAAATCCTGTTGAAAGCCCAGTGTGGCAAGAAAATTTAAGAATTATACAAGAAAGTAGAGCTGAGGTAGGTGGAGGGCTGAAGAGACAGAGACGATTGAATCGAGAACATAAATGAACTGAAAAGCTGTAATTTCAACAAAATATACTTACTTACTATGCACAGGGATACAGTTAAGTTATGATTATGGTAATGTGGTGCATGTGCTTCATTTAGTTCAATGTGTCTAATGAGTCTATCATGACTGATGACTCCTATGAAAATTACTATGTGTAATTTACAGTTAAGGGTCTCATGTAACTGATGTAGACCAATTTCATCTTTCTTAGAAATTCTTTGACTAGTTAAATGAATCACTGATTAGTAATTACTGCTGGTATGCAGCAGTATTTGATACATCTGAAAGTTACTTTATGCTTGGTTATAGATAATGTAGATATAGCTTGGTTGATCTTATGTTGTGTTTTGTGTTTATGTATGAAGATTGAGGATGGAGTTATATATATTCAGTACTGAGTGAAGTCATTTTTATTATGAAGGAAGTAATGAACTGTAGCAGATATTGTCACTACTTCCATTGATTAATACACAGGTGCATGACTATAATGATCATATACATTGTATATTAATGTGCCATATAAAGTAGTGGGTAACTTTAACTTTTCATTGTCCTGGAGAACAATACAAGAACAAACAATTAAAATTAGTCATCAAGAAGTTATCCCTCACAGCAAGCACTTCATGTACAAGTAAATGACTATACTCTTTTTAATACAATAACAAATATTTTTAAGAGTCAAACTTTACTTTATAAAAATATAACTCACACGCTTAGTAATTTACTACAAAACATAAGTCTCATAATAGCTAACTGGGTTATAAGTCACACGCTTACACAAAGTTGTGTAATTTACTACAAAACATAAATCTCAAAATAGCTAACTGGGTTATCTTCATTAGCAGTTCCCTCATCTCCACAGACCCTCAATTCAATATAGTCAGTAGTGGTAATGCTACCATAGTCTCTGTGAAACCATGGGATACCAGGAGCATTGCAACAAGGTGTTTCTCTAAAGCCACAACCTTGACCATCCCATAATGGATCAGATGTATACAGTTGTTGATGGTATGTTGTATCAGCTATCCCTGATTCACAGAAATAATGATCACTAACAAACGATTGAACAGATTGTGTTGAACCAGTAGCACAAGGACAGACATGCTGACCACCAACAAATTGTTCATAATTGGCAGCCATTAGTGTCCAGACATGTTGACGAGGAGACCCACGAGTAATACTAACACCATCAACATAATCAGCATTCAAATTATTATGCTTAGAACCCCGAGCATCATCAACAGCATCAGGAGATGTATAGGGGATCCT
>NW_003550105.1:0-1262 GCF_000090795.2 Amphimedon queenslandica | reverse complement strand
GACTATGGCCAGAACACGAAAATTAGCTCACACGAATATTAACTTTTGAGCAAATTTCATTGAAAACACGAAATTTTGAACCCTCGAAAATTTGGACGTATACGGTAATTCTTGTGCTATTAGTAGTATATCATCAACCACTCCAGCAGTAGAAGTACTGGTAACTTCTAGATTAGATAGAGTATCAACAATGTCCGTTAGCTTTGCAGTGGAATTTCTTGTAGTTTGTAGAATTTTTTCATTAAGTTCAGTAAAATTGGGAGAGCTCTGAAGTAACTGAAAGGTATTTTGTGCCACACCATCAGCCCATTTATTAAAATCAGGAAGGCTCTGTGTTACATTGCTGTTAACTTTGGAGACAACACCATTAACCCATTCATTGAATTTAGGAAGGTTTTGTGTTGTATTGCTGGTAACATCAAACACGATGTCATTAGCCCATTCATCGAAGTCAGGAAGGCTCTGTGTTACATTGCTGTTAACTTTAGAGACAATGCCATTAGCCCATTCATCAAAATCGGGAAGGCTCTGTGTTACATTGCTGTTAACTTTAGACACAACACCATTAGCCCATTCATTGAAATTGGGAAGGTTCTGTGTTACATTGCTGTTAACTTTAGAGACAACACCATTAGCCCATTCATTGAAATCGGGAAGGCTCTGTATTACATCACTGTTAACTTTAGATACAACACCATTAGCCCATTCATTGAAATCGGGAAGGCTCTGTGTTACATTGCTGTTAACTTTAGAGACAACGCCATTAGCCCATTCATTCAAATTGGGAAGGCTCTGTGTTACATTGCCAGTAACTATAGAAGCAACACCATTAGCCCATTCATCAAAATTGGGAAGGCTCTGTGTTACACTGCTGTTAACTTTAGATACAACACCATTAACCCATTCATTGAAATCGGGAAGGCTCTGTGTTACATTGCTGTTAACTTTAGAGACAACACCATTAGCCCATTTATTGAAATTGGGAAGACTCTGTGTTACAGTGCTGTTAATTATAGAGGCAACACCATTAGCCCATTCATTGAAGTTGGGAAGGCTCTGTGTTACATTGCTGTTAACTTTAGAGACAACACCATTAGCCCATTCATTGAAGTCAGGAAAGCTATGATCAAGCTTATTTACTATATTATCAGACCATTCCGTGAAGTTGGGCAAAACAAAGTTACCAGAAATAGCTCCAGCAGTAGTTGTACAGGTACAGTTAGCATCTCTAGCAGACAATAGCACCAGTAGCAAGCAAAGTA
>NW_003550102.1:1387-3979 GCF_000090795.2 Amphimedon queenslandica | reverse complement strand
ATTTTCAATTTTGGAGCATATAGCCTGGTTTTCTCATATCGGGTCACAAATATTTTAACAAGAACTAAAATACAACCATTTTTTAAATATTGGAACGAGAACTAAAATGGAACTAAAATAATTTTTAATTTTAGAACTAGAACTAAAACTAGAACTGAAAATATTTTAAATTTGGACCTAGAACTAAAACTAGAACTGAAAATATTTTAAATTTGGACCTAGAACTAAAACTAGAACTGAAAATATTTTAAATTTGGACCTAGAACTAAAACTAGAACTAAAAATATTTTAAATTTAGACCTAGAACTAAAACTAGAACTGAAAATATTTTAAATTTGGACCTTAAACTAAAACTAGAACTGAAAATATTTTAAATTTGGACCTAGAACTAAAACTAGAACTGAAAATATTTTCAATTTAGAACTAGAACTTAAACTAGAACTAAAATGATTTTTACTTTTGGAACTGGAACTAAAACTAGAACTAAAATTATAATTTGTACTAAAACAACACTAGTTTGTACGAATGTTTACAAACTGCAATTGCTTGACTTTTAAAGCATCAAGGTTTTCTTGAATCATGTGAACTTTAAAAGAAAGGGTCATCTTTAAATGACTTTATAGGAGATGTATATAATGGTCAAATGTGGCACAATTTTCTATCTTTTTTTCAGAGCCCCATAGCTGGTTCCTTGCATTGGTTTTAGCCATTCACTCATGTCTGAGTCTGTGGGAGCTACATTCTAAACCTTCCACAAAAAGAAAGTAACAAGCATTAAATATGGTATTAGTTGGTATTATCCCTGGACCTCATAAGCCTAGCTTAACTGTCAGTTTATATCTGATTCCCTTGGTCTTGGAGTTAAAAAGCAGTAGTATGATGGTGTTATTATGCCTTATATCTCAGCATTTTGTACTTTTATTAATGGTCACTGGTATTGGTGGGCGTATTTTGACTTGCCAGCATTTAGGAAAGTTTGTGGTTTTACATCATTTTATTCTATAGATGGCTGCAATAAATGTTTAAAATGCTTTCCTGTAGAAACCTTTGAAGAGAAACCTAATTATTCTGGTTTTAGTAGATCTAAATGGCCTTTGAGACATCTGGAAACTCAAAAAAATAAGTGTGTAGAACACCTTTGTGCTGCTACGAAATCAAGTCAGAAGACTATTGCAAAAAATTTTTGATTGATATATACTGTGTTAATTGAGCTACCTTACTTCAATCCTATCAGATATACTGTAATAGATCCCAAGCATAATCCGTTCCTTGGTACAGCAAAATATTGCATGCAGTACTGGCCTAGAAATAACATTTTATCAAAACAAGATATAGAATTAATGGAGCAGTGTATGTCACATTTTCTTGCTCCCCACAGTGTTGGAAGACTACCTCTGAAAATTTTTAGTGGTTTTTCGGGCTTTTCAGCTGATCAGTAGCGCAACTGGGCAATATGTTACTCACACGTACTGCATTGAGCGGGCTGCTGCCAACAATATACAGTACCGGCTCCTTTATGTAAAGGCTACAAAGTTGCTGTCTGCACATTAACTCAAGCAAAGCAACATGGACTTGGCTGATCAATATTTGACCATGTTCTGCTTTAGATTTGAAGCTGTTAATGGCAATGCTGCTTGCAGTCATGTGCATATGCATCTCAAAAATTGTCTACAAGACTATGGACCACTTCATGCTTTCAAGTGCTATGCATTCGAAAGATAGAATGACATGCTAGGCAGCTTCCCCGCAAACCAAAAAATATAGAATCACAAGTAATGAAGAAATGTCTGATCCTGAAGGAGCTATACAGTCAAAGTTTTCCACCAGATGGACAAGCTATAGAGAGTATTCTTAAAATGCATTTGTCACCAGAATCAGATGGTCTTTGTACAACAATGTCTGGAGAAGAAATGCTAGACTTCGTTAATAATTTAACTCCCGTCTTTAGTCAAGAAATTGACGTTAAAGTATCAAGTCATGTGAAGTTACTGCCACCAGTCTAACAGTTTGTTTTAGATGGAATTATGATTCAATACCTGCAAAAAGCTCATGAGCTGCTGTATCCTTGTACTGCACTGAATACATTGCAACGATTAGCAAAACAGTCTCAATGATCCTCTTTTCTTGAAGAAGTATAAAATTCTACTTTAGTTCAGGGAGACAATAACATTGTCACATTGTTATGATGGCATTCTGGCCAAGTTGTACAGCCATATTATCCCAGGAAGATAGATACCAACCACTGTCAATTGGTGAGACTCAATTTTTTTGAAGCACAATTTGGGTGGCGATGATCACATATTTGCATTTGTCAATTGGTTTAAGAAGCATCAAAAGTTTGACTGCTTAAGTTCTTGTGCTACTGTGTCAACCTGAATTTGAGACCAATTTATCATATTCATTTATTCCTCTTCAGAGGATTGTCTCTTTGGATATATGGGCAATGTACTATTTCATTTGCTAATAATTCGACAGAGGAAGTTCCTATAGGAACACCAACTACAATCAAGCACTTACATTTCTAAATTCTCTGCCTTTTATTCAAGTAAATATTCTCATTAGTTGCATCATCATTAAATCTCTTCCTATTGA
>NW_003550102.1:0-973 GCF_000090795.2 Amphimedon queenslandica | reverse complement strand
ACCACACACAAGTAACTACATCTACTACCTTGTAAGTGTAACTGTGAAAGTGCAAGTAGATAGGCTTCCACACTGTACTATATCACTTCATTGGTTTGACCATTCACAAGTAGTTCAGAAAGCAAAGTAAGTTCAGTCCACTTTTCAGGTGAACACAAGATAAAAATGTGAAACAATCACCCAATTATTAAGATCATTTACAACTAGTTCAAAAGCAACGCATGCCCTATCCACTGCTTGGGCCAACACAAGTGAAAGTGACACAATCACTCAATGAATGACCATTCACAAGTAGTTCAATAACAATATATGCTCAATCCACTGTTCTGGCCAACACAAGTGAAAGTCAGTCTCAGTCATGTATCTGCATGCAGGTTAAAAGCTGTATATGCACTACTTAATAATAACATTTTCGTGTTGCAAAAAGATGTATAACATAGCCAGCATTTGTAGTGCAATAGAAATTAAACAAGTATTATAGTTTGTTACTATGCATGGGTTAGCTGCATATTGATGTATATGAACTCTCTCTTTCTGTTACTCCCCACTTCATTAATAATACAATAAGTAAGCTATATAACTTATGAAATTCATAATATTATTTAACAGAAGGACATTTTCGCACCATGACAAGAGTCTATAAAGTGCATAGTGTACCATAGTATGAGGCTAATTAGCTGGAATTAGACTACGTTCTTTTTGCAAATGGTTTGACCAAAAATGGAAACACTAAATTATACAATAATAATAATAATTGATTAAATCAAAACATTAGTTAAGATAATTATTATTACTCACATAATTTAGGTATAAAAGTAAATAAGTCATTACTTTTTGGTCTGTTCAGGTGATTATATCCCATGCATTCTTTTCACATTTTATTAAAGATGGCAAAGGAAGAACTTTATCTGCCATGTGTGATATAATGCATTCCAAGGAGTATATATCAGTTGATTTGTTTTCAGTACAATGA
>NW_003550101.1:1712-3981 GCF_000090795.2 Amphimedon queenslandica | reverse complement strand
ATGGTTCATTTTTATCTACAAAAATTTAACCCCTGCCACCCACACATAAATATACTCCATATTTCACTATAAGCCACATTGGAAGCTAGTGCTGTAGATCAGAAGTGCTAACTGCCAGCCACAAATATTAGATTCTAAGGAAATTTTGGACAAAACGCGAAATATTAGACCCTCAAATATTACCAACCGTATGGTAGTATAGCTTGTCATGATGCCATATGTTCATTATAGAAACACTTCCTATCTTCAGTATGTACTCTTGGTACTACTCATGATATGATTGTAAGATTAAGAACAATGCAGCAATAAAAATTAGAAAATCTTGTATTTTTTCACTGACATGTGTTTTACAATATTACTGCTACCACATTAGATAAATACCCAGTAGTACACACATGGGGCGTGGCCAGAAGATGGGCCTGACTGGAGATGCAATACATACAGAGTGGTGCTTTGCTAGTCCAATTACTAATGAGCAGGTACATGTACATGTATAAGTACCAGTACAATACAAAGGATAGTGTATCAATATTGACAGTCAGTGTATAACAATTAACCTATTCATACAATTGTGTACATGTACTTTATATTACATGTGTATCCATGAAAATGTACATGTACATGTATGTACATTGTACAGTGTTTCCTTGCTATAAGGTGGTTTACAATATTTCTGCTAGTCCTCAAGATATGCTAATGCTCAAGTTGAATTTTGTTCTAGTCTAGTGTCAAGCATGAGTCAAAGGTCAAACTGCCCATGCTTTTGATTAAATTGAAGGAACATTTAATAATAATAGTAATTCACACATAATACATGTACATGTATGTACTATACACAACATTTGGTTAAATTAAGGACTAGTGTACCTGAATACACAATATTGATGGACATTGTAAAATAATATTAAGCAATTTAAACAATTAACACATGAATAATGTGTAATGGGTTGTTGCTATACTTGCCCTAAATGCTCTACTACATGTACATTGTAGTTATACATGCACTTCAGTATAATACATGTATTAATGGGACAAGACACTGTAATACAAGTCAGGTGAGTAGTCACATAGACAAGATGAACCATGAAATGTTCTACATTCATTAACTTAATAAATAAATCATTGAATGATTGAAGAATGCATGTAGAATGATGTACATGTATCATTAATATAAAAGCTCTACATAATACTCAACTATTGACTGTACACATATTAATTATACAAGTCATTATGCTGTATTGAAATGGGATTCAATTATGATTGTGACAAGGTGTTATCAAAACAACTTACATGTACACTCATGAGTACAGTCTTGTTCTATTTAGGCTATTATTATCAGGACCTACTCAGGATCTATCACTTTTTATTCTCCAGTTTATCATACGTACATGTACATGTAGACCAGGAATAGTCTCACAATACATGTACTTAACTGATTCTATAGAAATTAAGTTAAATGTGTCATTATTATGAGCAACAACCTACCAATAAGACACATGCATGTACATGTAATGGGTATGACATAGTTTTGTACATGTACATGTTTTTGAGAAATGAAACATGTACAAAGTTTACTAATACATACAAGTACATACCAGTACACATACCAAGTGTACTGTGTACATCAGTGTGGCTCACATCAGCTGTGAGGGACTGTACTGTACATGCATAAGAGTACATAAGAGGAACAATAGTAACCTAATAGTGGGATACTACTATCATGCATTAATATACACATTATACACTATAAGCTATTGCTACATAACTGATTTTAATACATAGAAGAAGCTAATAGTGAATGTACATGCTGTAACTGTATCAACAATACAAAAGGTTAGGTTTCTAACAAAGGAGAGGGATCAAGCATCATAAGACACCAAAATGACACTACTAATGTTTTACAGTCATTGGGTAAACAATAATACTAACATGTGACATCACATACAATTACTATGAAGGAGCAAGTACTGACCATCATGCCACACCCTCTACATCTTACATCATACATCAATAGGGAAGGAATGGACAACAGATAATCATGTGACACATTTTTATTATTTAAATTAATTTTAAACATGGTAAGGGAGGAAGTAGTAGCTGATGACTCAAGCTGTTTCATAAAATTTACTAACAATACAGTACTACATACAGTATAATAACATCAGTTCAATAAACTAATAAATACATTACCTGAGTGTACTCTCAGTAGGGTAGCAGTATCAGAATGACGGTGTTCTTCAGCACAATCAAGAGCAGTCCTACCATTCTA
>NW_003550101.1:0-1023 GCF_000090795.2 Amphimedon queenslandica | reverse complement strand
ATTTTTAATGTTTCATTTAAAATTTTAAAAAATTAGAAAAATTTATTTCCATACTTTATTCAAAATTATTAAGAATCTCATTTTTTTTAAATTAAAAAATTTTGAAAATTAAAAATCAAATGGTTGTTACCATCAGTTTTTGAGAATCGGCACCCAAAAATAAATTCTAAAATTTCAATTTTTTCTATATTTTTTGCTAATTTATTAATATTACATTTTCAAAAATTTTAAGCCACAAAAGTTTCTCGCTTTACTAAATTTAAAAATTTGTGACATAAAATAATTATTTTAATTATTTTAATAAAAATGCTTGGCCATAAAGTGATACAGTAGAGTACATTAAGCTATACATGTACATGTACACACACTGTATGAGATATACAGCACCTGCGGTTACTTTGATCCACCCACTCAAAAGGATATACATGTACAATCACTATTGGAGTATAATTAATGATTATACTTACATTATCAGAGGCAGTGACATCTGCTCCTTTTTCAAGGAGCATTGTCACTACCTGTGTGTAACCATATTTAGCTGCTATTATGAGAGGAGTCCATCTATCCTATAAAAAGAAGACAGGATAATAAAGACACTAACACTACACAGTCAAGTGTCATATCATGTTGTGTACTGTAGTAGTCTAATATAATAATAATGTTAATACTCATTATAATGTGTTATACACAAAATGAACATTTATTAATTTTTACACAGAAACACAAAAGTTTCAGTCACACTAGAGGTCAGGTCATCAAAGCATGCATGTAGAGAAGTATGGGCCACTCACAAAAGGATTATATTCATGAAATTCTGTCTTCTCTCTCATTTGAGGAAGTTTTTAGTTTTTAAAATAACCCTGTGACATTCTTTATATGACTGCTTCTTAATGGCTTTTAATTATTAATAAAAACTAGGGCAATTAATTTAAACACAGTGAATTTAATATTTTCACAAAATCATAAAGAGAGAGAGAGAGAGAGGGGGGGAGGGAGGAAGGGAGGGATAAAGGGAGGGTGGGA
>NW_003550096.1:2354-3996 GCF_000090795.2 Amphimedon queenslandica | reverse complement strand
CTCGAGTCGATGTAGTGGTGGGAGAGAGAGTAAGGGAGAGGATAAAACTGCTGAGAGTTGTACAGTGACTGTGTTTTGTGTGTTGTTTGCGTGGCGTATAAACTCAGCAAAGGGGAAATGACACAATCTATGAGCTCATGAATATTAATTTACCACGCCCACTGGCACTATAAGCTCCTCCTACTCAAGATTATGTTCTGAATTGTGAGTATTTATTCTCATTGATTCTATTTCTAGCCTCTCTATATACTTTTTAAACCTAATAGGCTCAATATTATGCAGAAAATATGCAACAGATAGTCTCTTCTAGCAGAATTCTCTTCCTCTGCTGCAATTGATGTTTTTGAGAAGCCTCAACTCAAGTCTCAAGTATTACAATCTAATCTATTGTTATTCATATATTCATGCTAGTATGCTATAAATGAATTATGCATGAAATGGGAAATTGGGCCACCTGAAGATTCCACCCCTTAATCTAAAGTTTATAGTGAGTCTCGTAGTGAGTAATACTTTGTTAACCACTTTCAGTTAGAAATGGCAGTTGTTCGCTACTATGGAGCCAAGCCAGATGAACCTGACGACAATGACAAAAGGAAAAAGTATGGAGGACATGAGATTCCTTCTGGCGGGACTAATGTTGACCTCAGTCATTATGTGCAGCATGTCTATAATCAAGAGAACTTGCATAGCTGTACTGCCAATGCTCTTTGTGCTGCATATGGAATGGATTTGAAGAAACAGTCTCAAACTATTGCAGGAGGATATTACTACTTTAATCCTTCACGTCTCTTTCTCTATTATAACACTCGAGAAAGTGAAGGCAGCCAATCGAAGGATAGTGGAGCATCGATTCGTGACACGGTCGAATCCATGAATGGCAAAGGTGTTTGCAAAGAGTCTGACTGGCCTTACACAGTAACCAGGTTTAATCAGAAGCCACCTCAGTCAGCCTATGCTGCTGCTGTTGGCAACAACTTGTGTGTGTATGAGAGACTATATCAAGACATTGACCAGTTCAGAGCTTGCTTAAAAGACAACTGCCCATTTGTATTTGGATTTAAAGTCTATGCTAGCTTTCATAATATTTCTGGGCCTAAATATACTATGCAGATGCCCAAAGCACAGGAAAGAGATAATAAGCCTCTTGGATATCATGCTGTTGTTGCTGTTGGTTATAATGACACCAAACAGCATATCAAGGTGCTCAATAGCTGGGGTTCTGATTGGGGAGATAATGGGTATTTCTACATGCCATATCAATTCATTGAGAATCGTTTTTTCTGCTTTGATTTCTGGAAGATATCGTTTGCTTCTGAACAAGGGAAGCCATGTCCCAAGGATGCCGTACAATTTCCTGATATTGTTGGCATATTAGGCAATGCATCTCCTCCTTTGCTAGATATGAGTGAAGCCTCTGGTTGCTATGGACTTGATTTGTCACTTCCTGATCCATTTACTCACAGTAATGTAGCCTCTGGCACTTCGTTTTATCAACCAATTCCTCTCTCATCATTTGATGGTATTGGAGCCTCTTTCTATGGTGGGTATCCTCCACCATCCAGAGTTAATCATAGACCTAGAAACCTTCATCGTTATCATGACCAGTATGATTCCACACATGGCTTTGAAGGTGATGACCGGA
>NW_003550096.1:0-1110 GCF_000090795.2 Amphimedon queenslandica | reverse complement strand
AAAAAGACACCATTACAGTTTAGTCTACTCTCTAATTTTTGATCTTCTTAGAATGGCAGTTGTTCACTACTATGGAGCCAAGCCCGATAGACCTGACTACAGGGACCAAAGGAAGAAGTATGAGCAACATGAGATTCCTTCTGAGAGGACTCATCCTAATGTTGACCTCAGTGGCTATGTCCATCATGTCTATGATCAAGGGGATCTGGGAAGCTGTACTGCCAATGCACTTTGTTCTGCCTATGGGCTGGATTTGGTGAAGCAGTCTCAAACTACCAGAGGAGGATATTACTACTTTGACCCATCACGTCTCTTTCTCTATTATAACACTCGAGAACGTGAAGGCAATCAATCAAAGGATAGCGGAGCATCAATTCGTGACACTGTCAAGTCCATGAATCGTAAAGGTGTTTGCAAGGAGTCTGAATGGCCTTACAAAGTATGGAAGTTTAAGGAGAAGCCACCTCAGTCATGTTATGATGCTGCTGTTGGTAACAACTTGTGTAAGTATGAGAGACTTGATCACAACATTGACCAGTTCAGAGCTTGCTTAAAGGACAACTGCCCGTTTGTCTTTGGATTTAATGTCTATGCTAGCTTTCATAATATTTCCAGGAATGGATATATGCCCTTGCCAAGTAGACGGGAGCAACTTGGTGAGCCCCTTGGATATCATGCTGTTGTTGCTGTGGGTTATGATGACTCCAGGAGGTGTATCAAGGTGCTCAACAGCTGGGGTTCAAGGTGGGGAGATGGTGGTTATTTCTACATGCCATATGAATTTATTAAGGATTCTTCACTTTGCTTTGATTTCTGGAAGATATCGTTTGCCTGTGAAAGAGGGAAACCACGCCCCAAAGATGCAGTCTCTGGGTCATATGCTGGTTACTCTGGTTCTAGTGGGTACTATCCCAGTGGTAGTGGTGGAGCCTCTGGCTATGGTAGGAGCAGTTATGATTATCAAAGTGGTGGCTACAGTGGCTATAGGAGGTACTAATAATATAGCACCATCTACAGGCTTCTACCTAGATATGATATTGAAACTAATGTAATTATTGTCCTTTTTGGCACTTAGTTAGACTATCTTGTGTTTTGCAGTAATAATAATTT
>NW_003550092.1:1649-3999 GCF_000090795.2 Amphimedon queenslandica | reverse complement strand
ATAATAGTTGTCATCACATATGTTACCCCATCCATTATAATACACTCTAATTGTTCCATAATAATAAGAAAGTGATGGTACATTGTTGCGAGACAAAATTAGTGCTCCATTAGAAGCAGAGTTTGAATCTACAGAATCAATAAGTATTAAAGCTATTATACAGTAATGATAAATAAACTGACTAGAAATTAATCCAGAACAAGTAGATAAAGTAGTAGAATATCTAATAGAAGAATATGTCTCTCCTAAAAATGATAACCATTCTATATTACCAAGCGCTAGCGCTTGGTATGTAGGGTTGAGTTGGACGAGCGCACCCCCAAAATGGCTGCCATCCCAGAAGCATTGAGCCAGTGTAAATCTTCAGGAATTCTTTATGGCTTATCTGACAGTCAGGATGTCCTTTATAATTTTATTAGAACAGGTTGATGTTATAAAAAGTAGTTAAAAACTTCCATAAGATAGTTATACGGCAAATGAATACATGCATGCCTGCATGCACCAAATGTTCAGCTTTCTCCTTCTTCTTCCACAGTTAAGGAAGAACTAGTCCTACAGTTTTTATCCTATAAATATGATTTTTGCACCATTGTGTTGCACTTTAGGGACGCTAGTGCAGTGTGGCTTGGCATTGTAATTCTACAAAATGATTTTTGTCGTCATTCTCAAGCACATATTGACTCACCAAGTGGTTGGACGCCATTTTGATGCATCCAACTGCGCATGCTCAGTATTATTCAATGGGGACTCCTAGTCTTTGTTACTGACTGATCTATGATGAGATTGAGATGATGTGCTTGTCTAAACACCCTATCTACTTACACCAAGATTCCCTTGAAGTGAGAGAAATTATTGTAAAATGATAAACGTAAATAATTTTTATTAATTACTTATCCACAGAGTTTTGTATTTATGCTTCAATTTGCCTTCATTCTCTTCATTACTCAGTTCAATCTCTTCAAGTAAGGTAAATATATAAAATAAATTGTCTGTTTTATACATTTATGGGTATGTAGTCTCACCACGCCCCTTTGCTACCTGCAGAGCTGGAGGAAGGGTCTGGAGACTGTGCACTGCCATCTAAAATATATGCAAAGAAGAACACGTGGTTGAGCTACATCATGTGACAGATGAGACCAGATTGGTCAAAATAGCAGAAACAGATGCTTTGCAGCTAAGAAAACTTGAGGATATAGTCCCTTGAACATTTCTTGCAGATCCTTCCTCCACAGGTAAGCGAAGGGGTGGGGCGAGACTAATGGGTATGTTAAATGGTGGGGCTAAACGCCCTCCCCAGTCCATGTGCATGTATGGGCAGCCTTGGTTAGGGAGTGGCTTCCATGGACCATGCATGGCCGTGTCTTACTACTATTATATTTAGGCCACTCCAATAGAGGATATGCGTGCTAAGTATATTCATAGCTTTTAAGTACCGTATATCCAACCCACACAGTAAATTGGCCGCCATGTTGGACGTCAAGTTTATTAAGAGTTCAATGGGGAAAAACACATTTTCTTGCCTTGCTACCTTCTTGAGGCCTTTTTCGGAAGCTTAGAAAGCATTCTGAGGATCTAATGGGGTCTAGTAGTCACCTGAAAGATTGCTATCAAGAAATACACAGCGGTTTCCTGGTACTAAGCCTTTTTCTATCATTTCTCCATTGCTGCCAATGGAAAGTTGACGTCCAACGAACTAATTTTTTTTCTTAAAAGTTATTACGGTATGCAATGAATACATTTATTTTGCAATGAATATACTTAGCACGCATATCCTCTATTAGATTTATACCTGTTTCCTGCCCACATGTTCCCCCCTGACTATTTCATTACTGTAGGTAATATTCATGGCTGCTAATAATTGCAATAATAAAAGTGTAGTGAAGTAGCATAGAAACTAATAGAGCGTTGCTATGACAACAGGACCACGTATTTACATAGTCTCGCTAGCCAGACCATTCCCCAGCCTACAGTCATTGGGGTGGACGGCGGGGAAGGGTCTGGTACACTCTTTAATGTAGTCTTGTTCTGACAGCAACCACATGGGTAGTGACATAATGAAAATGTCATGTGCAAAAGACCCCGCCCATCACACGTGTTTTCACGTGTGTAATGCAGAAACGACTTTTAACCAAATTAAACAAGCCCATATGACTTACAAAATGCATTCTGGAGGCTGGAAGGGAAAGAAAGAAAGTATTGAAGCATAGATTCCTTTGCCATACTTTGGTACCTAAAGGATCAGCTAGAAAGCAGTAAATGCAACGTGTTAGAGAGCATCAACAATGTAAGTCCTGATACAGGTATAATATGCTCATCTATGATTTCCAAAGGTCAACGATTGTTCATTGCT
>NW_003550092.1:0-1031 GCF_000090795.2 Amphimedon queenslandica | reverse complement strand
CTGGTATGAACCTCTACCTCCAACCTCCTTGCTGAAAATTGTTGCTAGTTGGCCGGTCGGGATAACAAACCACAACTGGAATGGGTGGAGAGTTTCAAGATACAGTGGTGAGTTCTGAAAACTGGTGAAAGCAGCTTCAATAAGACCAAGGGCTAGTAATAAGTAATAAAAAATCAATAACACTGCATCAGAAGGCTTAGCTTTAATATCAAATTACATCTGGTATACATGTACATGCATGATAATTGCTGGTCACAGTAACAAATTGTGAATATTAACAGCCATGAATATGTCATAACCTATGGTATTGCAGTTGTTTATACTAGTTATAATGAGTAAAGGTGGGTTCTCAATATGACGCATTGCTTTTCATGCGCTAGTGTCATGACTGGAAGTGCTGTATAGTATGCGTCAATGTGTCAGAATAGAAATGTTTTCTAATCTGACGCATTGACGCATGCTCCCATTGATTATACAGCACTTCCAGTCTTGACGGACACACATGCATCATATTGAGAATCCACCTTCAAGTAATAAACAAATGTGCCCGCCCACCTTTGTAATGGGATACTGTAATTATAGTGGCCTTAGCAAGGGATCTTTATTGGAGAAAATATTCATTATTTATCTTATTAATTTAGCAGGTTTTGTCACAAATAAAATGGTGGATATGAAATGGGAATGATTTATGAGCTAATTTCCAGCAAATGGTCAATAAAATTAAGATTGGGCTCCTGTCCATGCAGCAGTAAAATATGAATACAGTTTAAAGCCTGTGACTGTTACTACAAGTATGCTAGTACATGTATGTGTATGCTAACCCACTTTGCTTGCTTATTTTTTCTATATGTTGTATCCTTCAATGTTGTGATGTTTATTTAATTAATTTGGCAAATTTGGCGTTTTCATAGCCGTAGCCCAAAATAAAAATCTGCCAATCACCAAAATTTAGCAATTCACCAAAATTTAACTCCCTTCAAAATATCCCACTATATGGTAACTCCTTTCATGCATGTACATCTACATGTAGT
>NW_003550091.1:1934-4000 GCF_000090795.2 Amphimedon queenslandica | reverse complement strand
GATAGCCTTTACAAAAGTATGAGCATATAAAGAAAGCCAACTTCTAACAACATTAAAGTTAATTGAGTCACCATATCATCACACAACATTATAGCATGCATTAATGCATTGTAAGATCTTGATCAGATCAGTCATTTTAATTATAAGGGATGTGATAAAATCCCATTTAATAAATCATAACTAAACTCTTTAAGATCTTGAAAGATCATACAAGATTTATACCTGATCTTAACTGATAATATACGATTTATTGCCTGATCTTGAAAGATCATACAAGATTTAGTTCCTGATCTTGACTGATAATGTAAGATTTAATTCCTGATCTTGAAAGACTATGCAGTTAAGTCAAGATAATGTAAGATTTATTGCCTGATCTTGAAAGATCATACAAGATTTATACCTGATCTTGACTGATAATATACGATTTATTGCCTGATCTTGAAAGATCATACAAGATTTAGTTCCTGATCTTGACTGATAATGTAAGATTTAATTCCTGATCTTGAAAGACTATGCAAGATTGAGTTCTTAATCTTGACTGATAAGTCAAGATAATGTGAGATTTATTGCCTGATTTTGAAAGATTATACAAGATTTAGTTCCTGATCTTGACTGATAATGTAAGATTTAGTTCCTGATCTTGATTGATAGCATAAGATTAATCGTCTGATCATGTCTGATCATGTAAGATTTATCATAAGATCTTGACAAGATTTATCATAAGATCTTGACAAGATTTATCATAAGATCTTGGCAAGAATTTGCAACTTCTTGTCAAATAATCTGGCAAGAACAGGCATGATTAATCATGCATGATCATTATAAGGTTTCATAAGATCTTAAGTAAGATCTTACATAAGATTTTTTTCCTGGGAGTGCATTAAATATTTGTAAAGTTATCTCAATATCATGTGTGCTTTACCTTTAATGTTCATTCATGTAAATTTGAAGACAAGGCGTCAACTCCGCCCTCTAAAAAGGACTTGAGATCCTTGACGGTACATACAGTACAAATGGAACACAAAAATGCAAAATTAGATCAATAATGATCGAAACTATACTCTTTAAAATGGTTAAATGAAGTGACAAAAGGCCAAAACGCCATATTAGATGGGATGCATGACTCCGCCCCCCACGATGACCTCTTCTAAACCTGAGGCACATACAAGTCCATTAAATATTTGTAAAGTTATCTCAATATCATGTGTGCTTTACCTTTAATGTTCATTCATGTAAATTTGAAGACAAGGCGTCAACTCCGCCCTCTAAAATGGACTTGAGATCCTTGACGATACCTACAAATGGAACACAAAAATGCAAAATTAGATCAATAATGATCGAAACTACTCTTAAAAACGGTTAAATGAAGTGACAAAAGGCCAAAACGCCATATTAGATGGGATGCATGACTCCACCCCCCAACGATGACCTCTTCTCAACCTGAGGCACATACAAGTCCATTAAATAATTGTAAAATTATCTCAATATCATGTGTGCCTTACCTTTAATGTTCATTCATGTAAATGTGAAGACAAGGCGTCAACTCCGCCCTCTAAAATGGACTTGAGATCCTTGACGGTACCTACAAATGCAACACAAAAATGCAAAATTAGATCAATAATGATCGAAACTACTCTTAAAAACGGTTAAATGAAGTGACAAAAGGCCAAAACGCCATATTAGATGGGACGCATGACTCCGCCCCCCACGATGACCTCTTCTAAACCTGAGGCACATACAAGTCCATGAAATATTTGTAAAATTATCTCAATATCATGTGTGCTTTACCTTTAATGTTCATTCATGTAAATTTGACAAGGCGTCAACTCCGCCCTCTAAAATGGACTTGAGATCCTTGACGGTACCTACAAATGGAACACAAAAATGTAAAATTAGATCAATAATGATCGAAATTACTCTTAAAAACGGTTAAATGAAGTGACAAAAGGCCTAATTGCCATATTAGATGGGACACATGACTCCGCCCCCCACGATGACCTCTTCTCAACCTGAGGCACATACAAGTCCATGAAATATTGTAAAATTATCTCAATATCATGTGTGCT
>NW_003550091.1:0-1317 GCF_000090795.2 Amphimedon queenslandica | reverse complement strand
GCTCCATTCAGACTGATATCTGGTTGCTGCTGCTTATCTGATGAGAATATGATCCCAGCAGATGAATTCACACTTACTCCTTTATTACAGTCACCTGCAACTTTCCCTCCATTAATCTTAGTACACATTCTATTAGTATCACCATCATTGGTATCATCACTATCAGTAGTGGTGGTGTTGGTTGATTCTAATGCCAGTATCATTGCCAGTAGTGTTTCCATTGCTAATTATGTTGGTTGATGATATCGTGTGATAAGAGCTGGGGAATGCTCGCTGTAATAATATTTAGCAAAATACCCCATACAATAGTACAGGGTAATTGGCTAAGCTTAATAACAGCTGATGGCTGACATACCTTAGCAAGTAGTTTGCTCAGTCTCTCGCACACGTTAGTACAGTAGGTACTGCAATCATAATTAACATATAACTCTGATACAAAATTATGAATGTGACAAAACTAAAGAAAAGAGAGACATAAATATTTATTAAACTGTCACGAATCTCGTGTACATAAATGTACTCTTTCTTACTTGAATTGAGACATTCTAATGTTAGCTCTTGTCTTCCTGCTTGAAGTCTTGACTGATCTAATTGTATTGTGCGCATTAGCTTATTAAGGAACTACTGAGAGAGGGAGAGGGAGAGAGAGAGAGAGAGAGAGAGAAGTATTTAATGATCCACATACATGTATGTGTTTCTTTCTTTACCTCCAGCTGTAGTTTGAGATGATGACAATTTGAATCAAAAAGAAGAAAGCACTTTGTCAAAGAGAGACCAAAAACATCAACAGATTCGTTCTGAAGCAACTAATAAAATACAATTTAACACAAACTGAAATACGTACTTCGTAAAGTTGCTCATTTACAGTAAGTAAGTGATGGCAGAGTCCGTCTTGCATGAGAACTCTCAGTGATTTAATGTCCCCAAGTCTCTTCACGCCACACTCCAACATAACAGTCACCAAATCCAACACAATGCATATCACTCGTGTGTCATTCCTTTATGGAGGAAAGGAAGAGAGAGAAAAGAGAGATTTTATGATTAAATAAGAGATCAATGGGCACACAGCAATTCACCCAAATTAAGCACTCCAAACTATCTACATTGTACAACATACATGTACATGTACATGTAGCTACGTAAAATAATAATGAATATCATCATTACCTGCCACGAGTCTCTGTGAACAACAAGAGCTAATGAGAGCATCTGTAATGAAAGAGAGAGAGACAGAGAGGAGACAAGAGTATTAGGAAAAGTGAGAAGTGTTGTGGTGAATTGCATGTGAATGTGACACAAAGGAAGTGCCATTAAGTA
>NW_003550085.1:2185-4006 GCF_000090795.2 Amphimedon queenslandica | reverse complement strand
AGTAATAATACATTGTAAATGTGCATACATGTACACTCAAACAATTTTCACACATTGTCTTGTTTGTAATGAGCATTATCGGGATTTGGGAGAGAAGAAGGAGCGAGACTCAACATTTATGCAACATTAATAGCCACTACATCATTGTCTATATATAGACATTGTATATTGCTAATCGAAATGTTAATCCTTTTGCTTGCCCCTTAATGTTTTACATACGCCTAGTGGTAGCTACATGTACAAACTAATTAAGACAAAGCTAAATGTGGCTATCATAACTGAAGGACACTGTACCATAGATGTATAATGTATTGTATTCCTCCCTCCTCCTTTATGTCTCTAAGTTCTGTCATCTATTTACATGAAGGGTTTCCTACTTGTATGCTAAGCTAACCAAAGCCTTGTTTTTATATAGTTGCAGCTGGTTAGCATATTGTTGCTGTAGAGACTAGAGATAGACCTAATTTCTAGCCATAACCAGTAGTAGTTACATGAATAGCATCTGTTATTTTCTGCCAATGATTGATAAGTTTTTAAAGTTATCTTATTCATTAAGCAGTAATTCAACGACTTGTTGACAACTATTTAGACTAGCTAAGATAAGTGCTGTGACTGCTGTCCAGCCTTTGTTGCTTGAATTTTAAAATTAAACAAATTAAATATACATGTAAATGTAAAATTGTAAATAATCTATTTTATTGTCTGTAAAATTCGTGTAAGTTATGGCTCCTCTGCCTCCTCAGTAAAGTACGTGTAGGTTTCTTTTATAAACTACAGCAAAATAGAAAAATACATATAAGAGTTATTTACTTATTGCACTGCTTACTGTCCAGCAGTAATAATGCTTTTTATGTAAAGAATTACATTAATAGCATTCTTGAATGCATTGTGTATGCACAACAAAGCTATAAAAAAATTTTATACAATGCATGCAACATTAGAAGTAAGTTACTTTCTGTTTCAATATTAAGACCAAAAAATGTAAGGTTAGGATGGCCGGGGGTAATTTTCCTATTTAATTAAAAATAAGGTATGAAATTAGAAAGTGACTTACTGATAATATTATTTATTGCCATACTATTTTTATACTCCCTCTGACAACTGCAAGTCTGCAAAATGTGATGCAGCCTTTTATAAAAGCTGTGCCATGTGCTTGCTTATGATTAATATCAGGAGTCCATAATGTGGGTAAAGAAGGAGTAGGAGTGTGAAGCGCCCACGCTTTAATGAGATTTTATTTCTGCCTACCAGAGCTAGCGGATATACTATTTTTAGATGAGGGTGGGTCCACCTTTTGACCACACCCTACGCATGTTGATGCATGTGGAGGCTTGCTAATTTCGCTATGCCGCCAGAAAAGAAGCCCAAAACAGCTAAATTCTTGAAGAAGGATGTTGATTCTATGGTGAAAAGGCTATTTGAAGAAGAAGATGACTGCTGTGATGACACTGTAGAAGAAGCTTTACAGAAATTAAGATCTGGCATTCACCTTTCATACAAAGTCTATAGGAAAGAGTTTGTCAATGATCTCTGCAATGATAAGGCCAAGGAACATTTCTATATTTGCGTAAAGGCCATGATGAGGGATTATATTTATTTGCTTAAGCAATATTCCAAAGGCAAACGTTTTGCTCAGTTTGAACAGGCATGGATGAGTCACATAAATGATTTCTTTGAGGATGATGATTCATCAGGGGGTTGTTTTAGGCTGTGGAAAAATGTAATGGATAGGATTAAGAGCATTGTGCCAGTTGAGGAACAGCGAATAGTAATATCCAGTCTAATGTACATAATTTATGACATTATGACTGCAAGAGTGAA
>NW_003550085.1:0-1940 GCF_000090795.2 Amphimedon queenslandica | reverse complement strand
CCCCTTGTTATGATAAATGCTGCCAGGAGTTTGGCAAGAGTATGATTAAGGCTGCTAGTATTGGCATTGAAAATGATGAAGAAATCTCCAGAACTTTTATTGAGTGTGTTAATAAATGTGGTATTCAAATCTCACCCTTAATTTTTCCCAAAATTTACAACAAAATAACAAAAAAGATGTTTCATGCCCGAGTAAACGAATACATGACTGCATCAATCGAAGTGCAGTTGGAGAAGACAGGAAAAGTTGTAAATACTGACCAAGGACTTCGTGATGAACTGAAGACATTTAGTGCAAAAAAAAGATCAGCATCAAAATGAGTACGATAGTTATTTATTGCAATTATTTCATTTTCATTTACTTATATTATAATCATTAATTTATATTTCCTATATCAGTTCTGTATCCTTTTTCAGAATGAGGATTTTTTTGACAATCTCTTTGAGTAATTAAAGATGTCAGTGATGCAGCATAGTTAGAAGAAGACAAATTTCCACCAGCTATAAACTTAAGGCTACTGAATAAGCTTTCCACTGCACTGCCATTGACTCTGATAGGAGAAATAAAACAATTAGGATTTTTCGCTAAAAAATCTTGACAAAGACCTCTGAATCCTTGATACATGATAAGTAACAAATCCCATGTCTAACACAAAAATTAAAAATTAACAATAGCAATAATTATAATGATAACTGCCATGCTAGGAATGCCTTTTGCATTGGACTTCTGAATTTAATGTCTACATTATAATTAATGCAGGTGTGATTGTTATACAAACAATACCTGGTTCTTCTTCTTTCCATTTGAAAAACCATTTCATCCCCTCTGCCATGTTAACAATGGGTCGAGAACTCATTGACGTAATTTTCTCGTGAGAAAGAATGCCATTTTCAAAGATCATATTACATGCTCTGAGGTAGTTTGCAACAAGTGAATGTGGCTCTTTCATAGTGTCCTTCTTCTCAGCAATCTCTCTAATCGCAGATATCATATATGGCTGCTAAACATTGAATTATAAATTAATATGTGCATTGACATAATAATTATTATAATTAAAAACCTGCATAATTTTAGCTGGCAGTACATTTAGTCGGGTCCATGAATCTCGAACAATGTAAGAATATTTTAGACCAGGAACACGCCTGCTAATCCCCTTCTGAGCTCTGCACAAATCAGATCTGTATACTGATTCAATAGTTGACCACCCAAATGTAGTGCCATTTCTACAAAAATTTTTGGTTCCCTCAACTCTTGAGCTGTAAAGAGCGGCAATCATATTTTTAAGCTAAAGTGGTATGACATAAAATAATTAAAAACTTATATCACATACATGTACCTGGTGAGAGGGGCAAACAATGAGATAGACTTTTTCCCCATCAAATGGTGACTTAAACCAAGGCGCTTGTATATCTTTCTCATTGTTGACATATCCACAAAATACCTTCAATAGACTAAGGTTATTACTAGCTCCATCACATAGTAATGCACGAATATGAAAGCCAAATTGAGAGAACACAAGCATTGTCCTTGTTACTATTGAATGAAAAAATTTTGTTTCTATGGAGGAAGGACAAGTGTAGTAAGGTCCAACAACATCAAAACTAGAACTAAGGTCTCGCCAGAGAAATTGGATAACATAAGATGTTTTCTGACACTTCTCTTCCTCACTCAGGCCTTGATATACATCATGTAAACTGATGAAGTCATCAGAACTCATAGAATAACCAATAATAGCTGAATTGCTACTATTCCAGATAATCCGAGACTGAACCTGAAAGAATGAAATAATAAAGCAATTTTAGTATGGTTTCTTACCTTTACTTCATCCCATATTAAGACTCCCTGACCAACAGGAACAGCACTTTTTGACTGTACCTTTTCTTTTATAAAGTCCTCATACTTCTGGGCACATTCAAGCATGACTTGTTCATTAATCCCAG
>NW_003550083.1:2757-4008 GCF_000090795.2 Amphimedon queenslandica | reverse complement strand
AGTCATGCTGTTGTGGGTGTGGTTTAGATCAACGTCAGAGATAATGTCATCATTTTTGTTGATTGAATCATCATGCAAATTGGGTGTGGCCTCGGGCTGGCTATGAAATAACCTACGAACTATTATCTATTAAAAATATATATATATATATAATTATTCATAAATGTGTTTAAGTAAAATGATCACACTCACTTCTGATCCTTGATTCCTAGCACGTTCCCTAATCTCCCTCTCTCCTCTCTTCTCCTTCTCCTCTCTCTCTGATTGGTCAATTGAGCTACAGCTAGTTCCCAACTCGCTAATCGACGAAAAATGAGACTTCTTTGATGTGGGTGTGGCCATAGCTGGAGACCACACCCTATCAACACAATCGACTTGAAGTGTCAAAGGTGTGGCAACCTACGCATGTTTAACGAGCATTAATTGGAAATAATTAGACATACGTTATTCGATGGTGTTCTAATTGGCTGGACAGTAGATGGAGGTGGCTTTGAATGGGGACTTTCAAAAAGCGAGACACTCAAACTTGATTGGTTGATTTAAAAAATATTAATTATTAAAAAGAATCACAAGGCTCACTTTAGTCTATCTTCTTCTTTCTCCTCCTCCTTCTCTCCCTCCCCTCCATCATCAGAGGGACAGGGTCTTCCTTGTAGACTGTGTACGAGACAGAATGGAGACAGTGACTTTTGATCTGAAAAAATAATATCTTATTTTATAGAGAGAGATGATCAGTTGATCAGATACCTTTAATGAGACTTGAGAAGAAGGAGTCAGCTGCCGCCATGTGTGTGGTAAGAAAAGGGTTAAACTTTGGCGCCTTTTTTCCCGGGAAGGTTTCTAATGGGCGGAGCATGACTACAAAAAACAAGGGTGTGGCTGCTTGCATTCCAGAAGTCCACTGTCTCGGAACCAACCACAAGCCTTCTCTTTGGATCGAGGCAGCTGTAGACCAGCCTACAGTCATTGTAAGATAGCCATTTAAATAGTCTTTTATTCTCTTGCCTTTAGATTTCTGTCATAGCCTAAGACACAAGGAAAAACAATGAGTCGTAAGCAAGATCATATGATAGATAGTTATGTGTGCATCACATATGTACTCTTAATTTGAACTGTAGAAACTCCAAAGGAGATATTACAGAAATACTCTGATAAGCTAGCCAAGGCAGTAGGAGCAAATGTGAGTAATGTCACTAATGCGCTTCATGCCAAGGACCTCATAACACCAGAAACTAGAGAATATGTAGTGAC
>NW_003550083.1:0-2043 GCF_000090795.2 Amphimedon queenslandica | reverse complement strand
GAGAGGTGGTTTGATTCCAATAAAGATATCAGTTGGGATACATTGAGGCAGCTTTGTGATGATTATTCTGATCAACTGGGCAAAGCAAAAGACAAACTTGAAAAGTTTTTGTCAGAATAATTAAAGTAGATATAGATAACAAATTAACAATATTGCTAATTTGCTATGAATTATTTTTTGCTTTCATTAAACATAGAAGTTGCAATTATTATTTTTGAGATGTAGTTTCTATTTAATTCGTACTGTAGTGATCATGATGACATAATGTTGCTGTCATGATGAGGTTATTGCGGGATTGTAATGTCTATGGTTGCACAGCCACAGATGATGTAGATCTAGATTGTATCTGACATTGAAATGTATATAAATTGGAAGGGATGCTAAACTTTTGAGTCCAACCTTGCAGGCCACTGTTGTCACGATGTGGAGGTATTGTTGCACAGTTTTCAATGGAGTTCGATGCACTTTCTGCTGTTTTGTAAGAAGAGCAAGCAGTTATAGCCTCAAAAGTGAAAAATTGCAACCTTTATCATTCTTTTCCCAGGTCTGCAACTGTTTGGACTTTGGAGCCACTGGAATGGCAAATCAGAAACGTCGTTCACAGGAAAGATAATAAAAATATTCGTGCAAATTTGTTTGCCTGTGTGGGCGGGCTACACTACTTAATACATTAGACTTCATTGATTTCTAATAGTATAGTTTTAGCTACTGGCCGAGGAGCCAGTAGCTTTTGTGGGGGTCATTATGGACCTAATCGTTGATGGAGTAAACTGCCTTGACTCATTTAAAGGTAACTGGATCTATTACTTTATTATGTCTTTTTCTGCTCCAAAAAAGTAACCCTCTGCCGTTTAGAGAATAGCAATGGAGACCTCGATCAAGACAACGAAGGTCAATTGGAGAAGATTCAGGCTGCCGCGGCAATAGCTCGCCGGTTAAGTCTGCTAGCCGAGTCAATGGAGCAACTGGAGACAGGTATGATATAGTCTGTACAATCAACAATATAATTCTATAACATTCAGATTATGTCCATGTCATATTCAACTCTGATCGCCCTATATCGTCTCATTGCGAATCTTTGATTGATATAATATTACATGCAGTAAGCTTTAGTAAACCACAGGCCAGGCCATAATAAATATAATCATTTTAATTTTTAGATAAAAACGTGCCTTTTGCTTCAAAGAGAATACAATATCAGATACAATGTCATCTCAGTTATTATGATTTTAATGCTGCTTAGCTGTTCGCATGGATTTGCTAATGACATGATGCACATTATGATGTTTATCACTGTCATTCACCTCATTTCTGGAGACATTGAAATAAACCCTGGACCGCAATTTAATGCACAAGGTAATCACATTATTTTACAAAGTTAATATAAGTTTCCAAACAGATCTTAAAAAGAAGCCAGAAATTTCCGATCTTCATAGAATATTCATTAAATTTCGAGCTGCACATCGTTTCGTAACCATTGGGGTAGCATTAAAGGTTGAAGTCAATGACCTGATTTATAGTCCATTAGATATAGAAACAAAACTCTACCTTGTTTTTGACAGGTGGATAGAGAAGAATGAAAATGTTACATGGGGAAAGATTGTTGAAGTTTGTGATGATTTCGAGTTAGGTTTGGTTTGTGAAGCTATCTCTGATTTTTTATCACGTCAAAGCAAGTATAAAAGAGAAGCTGATTTTGATAGTACTGGCACTGAAAGGACAAACAAGAATGGATATTTTACCAAAACAGATGTATTGCTACTTATATTTATTGTACTCGTATGCTACTTTATCTGTCTATCTTGGACAGACTGTAAATGTTAAGAATTAAGCCTTGCATGCATAATTAGAGACACGGACTCAATGCTGCCTGTCCTATATTTTTGCTGTCAATATGTATTTCACACAGTTTTGTTATCATTAACAATTTTCTTATTAAACAAAATCATATAATTACTATTGTCCTCCCCTTCCTTTATTTCTTAGCACCAGCTGCTGCTTCTTTCTCCTTAAGTCGTCTCTGCTGGATGAGGTACTGCTGTC
>NW_003550081.1:2871-4009 GCF_000090795.2 Amphimedon queenslandica | reverse complement strand
GACACAAAGTGTCACTGATATAAAAAAGTTCTTCAAATGCTGCAAAGTTTTTTGATGTCTTGAGTAGTCATGACATCAAATTCTTTTGAATTATTGGTAACGGCAGTCTGATAGTGTTACAACAGTACTTGCTGTTAACTTTACCTTTTCTACTTGACAAAAACAGAACTTAACTATAAAGTACATACATAAAGAATTGCTGATAGGTAGTTCGTAATGAGAATTTGTCAATACAAGGCAAAGCCTGAGCTTTAGTGATTAATTGTTATTGTGCATTTGTTAAGAGTGAAGATCTCAACGAATAAATTTTATAATGGAAATGTTATCACAGATAAAGATCGAGAGGGATAGAGAATAGAGAGATAGAGAAGACTAAAGGACAATCAAAAGTCATGAACATGTGTTTCTGATGCGCATGCGCATAAGCACATGGCATCTACTACATTACTCCCCCAGAAAGGAGGCGAGCGATACAAAAAAAAAGAAATACAAGAAGAAAGGAAGAGAAAAACGAAATTGAGAAACAATAGGAAAAAGTGAAAAATAAGGATAAAAAGTAATTAATAGCAACGTTATGAATAATAAAGAGGAGAAAATTAGAGAGGCAAGTGTAACAATAAGGATGATGGTAACAGCAACAATAACAATTATAATAATAATAACAATAATAATAATAATAATATAAATATATATATTTTCTTTCAATGATTGCAAACCATAATGGTCATAATAATAATAGGGGTCACTTACACTTTACCGGCCCCAGGTAGATCGGCCATTTTAAGGCTATGACGTCACCTATGACATCATAAATAGACGCCTCACAATAACCTTAGCTAACAGGATGCTATAGAAGGCGAGGCTGCTATGGTGGTGGCGGGGTGGAGGTGGCTGTTAATCTTAATGATATAAATAAATTTAATAAGAAATATTATTTTAAAAAGAATATATTTGAAAATGAAAACTGTAAAAAAGAGATAAATATTGCAGCAGCAATTAGAGGAAGGTAATTTGATTTCGAGCACCTAAAAAACTAAACACTAAACCCTAACTCCTAAACCCTACACCCGAGCGCCCTAAAATTAAAAATGGGACATATTTTGAAGGGAATGCTTCGTAGGCTGTGAGGGTTTAGGGT
>NW_003550081.1:0-1618 GCF_000090795.2 Amphimedon queenslandica | reverse complement strand
TCATCCTCCCATTACCGCACTTGGGACAGTCCTGATCAGTAAAGTCCCCTAGCACCCGTTCTCTTCTCAGCCACTTGCCAATGTCTTCCTTTGGCTTGTAGCATATCGCATAAATGTCATCTAGTGTCATTCCAGTATCTCTGGTTGAATTAATCGCCATGTTGCCTTAAGATCACGTGATGTCTGATTGCATGTGGTGCTTATGACGTATGTAACCACATCCTGTGACGCAAAAGCAGTAAAATGGCGAATTTGCTTGAGGCCGGTAAAGTGTAATCTACCCAATAATAGTAATAATTAATAATAACAATAATAATAATAATAATTTGTTTTGTTCTGTAGGGCTTCCCTCTATTCCCATCATAATATTTTATCTATGTGTATGTGTTACTTTCTCTATTGTTTTTGTATAATAATAATAATAATAATAATGATATTAAATTGACATACCAGTCTATAGGTTGAGTTGTTGGAGGAACCTGACACGCTGACCTGTACGAGTAACGTTGGTATCCGAGCATGTAGTGTCTGAGGATGAAAGAGCAGTGGGAGAATGAGTAGATGAGTTATGATGAGAGGACACGGCATTAGGAGACTCAAAATAGAATGGTTTTAATTGATTGATACTGACGTTATCATGTTTACCCTGAAGGTCTATAGTGAAATACATGTCAGTACGATTATGAACTTTGTATGGACCATCGTACGGACATTTTAATGGTTGTTTAACTGAATCCCATCTAACAAAAACATGAGTAGATGTAGAGAGAGAGAGTGAATGAAGGTTTGATGTTCACCAGGAGTACAAGGAGGTGTGGCTTTTAACTGAGCCATAAAAGAGCAAAGTCTGGTGATGTAATCAGAGTGATCAGAAGGAGTGAGGATGGGAGGAGATAAACTCACCAGGGAGACAGAGTATGGATCCATATACCCACTCGGCAGTTGAGAATTGGAGATCCTCTTTGATAGCTGTCCGGATACCTAGAAGCACTAGTGGTAACGCTTCGGACCATGAGTGGGAGAGAGACTGAGCTCGCAAAGCTCCATTTAAATAACGATGGAACTGCTTGATTAAGCCATTTGCTTGTGGATGGTAAGAAGTAGTGCGAATATGAGTCGTTCCTAATAACTTCATCAAATTAATTACACCAGAGGGATGATTCAAATTCCGACCCTCTATCTGTAGTAATTGTTGATGGTACTCCAAATCGAGATACCCAATCAGATACTAGAGCTTGAGCTACAGTTGCAGCTGTGATATCCACCATAGGAATAGCCACAGGCCAACGAGTGAACCTATCAATACATGTTAACAGGTATGAATAATATTGTTAGAAGATGGAAGAGGTCCCACTTTATCAATATGGATGTTGTCAAAACGAACATCAGGTACCTGAAAAGCTGAAAGAGGGGATAGAGTGTGTCTGTGAACTTTTGACAACTGACAAGCCAAACATGCTTGAGTCCAACACTTAATATCTCTATGCATCTGGCGCCACACAAAACAAGAGGAGATAAGTTTCTGAGATGCCCGAATTCCTGGATGAGAGAGAGTGAAGAGAACGAAATACGAGCTGTCTAAATAAGGGTGGTACTACAGGGCGGAGTTTTCCTGTAG
>NW_003550080.1:2831-4010 GCF_000090795.2 Amphimedon queenslandica | reverse complement strand
TGTTGTGTTTAGTTCATTTGAGTTTATAAGTAAGGTTGTTTTGTTAATATAATAGGTCAATACACTGGCTGATGTGCCATCATAAATGGTCACATTGTACACAGTAGAAGTACAGTTATTCTCAGTGTCCTCCCATTGTAAAGTAACTCCACTTGCATTGAAGGTTGTTGTTAAGTTTGTTGGTCCTTTTGCATAATAACCTATTATTGATTATACAAAACATTAAAAAGGTAAAATATTCTTTTACTCTTTTTTTTACTTTCAAAACAACTAGCCTCTATATGTATATTATATAGTATATACTAGTAGGTCTCATATACAGAATATAGGACCTGAGGTTTGTGTTCGAGGATGTGATATAGCCCAAGAGTCACAGGCCCAAAGGCTATATCACATCCAAAGACACAAGCTAAAGGTCCTATATTCTGTATATGAGACTGTTCTAGTATACTATCTATATATGATATATTGCATAATGATGACAGCATTTCTGCATGGTAGGTCTATATACAAAATATAGAACCCACCACATCAAAGGAATGATGTCATCATTGTGCTATATGTGCTTATATGCCTAACCTGAGTCAAAAATTATCATTGATGAGTTTCTGGTTTCATTGACTACTTCATTGCCATCTCGACATACAATAGATGCATTCAAATAAAAACTGAGAATTGAACTTTTATTTAACTTAGTAAAATTGTATCCATGTTTTTCATCAGACATTAGATATGCATGCAAATGTACTGTTGGAATATGTATCCAGCTCTGATTACTGGATCCTAATTCTCTATAACTGATGGTCCAGTCTATTGCTCCACTACTAGTTGTACAGTTACACTCCACTCTGCCTCCAGCACACACACTTCCATTAGTACATTGAAAATCACTCACGTAACCACCTACACAATATAATGTTACCTGAAAATGTTCAAATGGCATCAATGGCTTACTTGTCAACCCAATACAGACTAGTATAAGTCCTAATAGCAGAGCTGAAGCCATTATCACTCAACACAATTGAATTGAACTGAAAATAGCACAAACAATGACTTAGTATATTCATATCTATAAGGGACAGATCAGCTTTCTGTTCACATAGTGACATATACCCTTCCATTTATTGCGTATTTATTCCTAACTATAACATGATACAAACTGGCTAGATATATGCATGT
>NW_003550080.1:0-2536 GCF_000090795.2 Amphimedon queenslandica | reverse complement strand
ATTAAACTTAGCAGGAAAAAATATTTTAAAAAGGCAGCAAGCTATTATTAAAACTAGCACTAGTAGTATTATAATTAATATAGAAATTGCTACAATATAGCCTTGATTTGATTTTTCGATTGGATTAGAGCAAGTAGAATTACATTCAGAAATCATCATTCTACATTGATCTACAAAATTTTCGATATAAAAACGCTACATATAAAGCAGATTTTATTACATACTTTTTGCCTGTTCAGAATTAATGTAGTGTGCTTCATTACGAGGTAGCTGTATATTCTTGTTCCATTCTCCTTCATTTGCTACCACTGATTCATTATTAACAGTGATGGAATCATATGATATATTATAGCTTAGATTTGTATACTGTGGGTCTGAAGTGTTCAATGCCTACAGTTCTTATGTACATTAAATTCTGTTTTTTATTATACTTACCAGTTGTATAGAAATTGTGATATTAGCACAACAACTATCACTGCAATCATCAGTAGTACCATTTGCAATAATAGTAACATTGAAGCTAGGAGTGCCTAGATCTAGTAATAAGAGCTCCAGGTTCAACAGGATTAGCAACGACATCCAAATTATTACATTCATCATTGGAAGGAGGAGGAGGACTATTTGGCACATTAACAGCCTATAAATATGTTTATCATAATGTAATGTATAACAAAGGTGCTAATATTATTCTCATAATAAAGATTAACATCTCCTCTCTATAATCAATACTAATTAGATAATAGATGCCTCAAAATTATCAACATTACCTTATTAATATCTCCAGTAACTGTATCAACACGTTGATCAACAGCAGGTATAGCAGTAGTATCAGTCCTTTTAGCAACAACAGCATAAGTAGGAGTATCGTTAACAGTAGCCATAGCAGCAGTAGCAGTGTTATTAGTAGCCTCATTATCAGCAGTATCAGTATCAGTAACAGTAACAGTAATAGTGTCAGCAGCATTAGGATCAGTAGTGTACTCATTATCATGAATATCATTTGATGTTGTTGATGATATGCTGTCCTCAACAGTTGTTTCTTGTGTGGTCGTTGATGTAAGGGATGGACGTGGCTCTTGTGTCATTGATCCCTGAATAACAATAATAATACAATATCAATAACAAGTTCAATAATTGCATAGAAATGACAGCACTGCAACTACAGGTGAGCGATTCCATAATCTGAGTCTCAGTATTGAGTACTGAATGAGTTGCTTATGCGTCAATGTGTTATGTATAGGTTATACACCGAGGTAGAGGTTTCTATGGTATTTATTAACCGAGCGACGCAGTCGCGAGGTTAATAAATACCATAGAAACCGATACCGAGGTGTATAACCAACTTCTACCATGACACTTGAAAAACAACTACCAGCTGCTGATAATAAGACCACAGTTGACATACATACAACGTATCTAACAGGCTAGGCAGTAAAGAATCAACCAAACTTGACAAATGGACTAATTAGAGCATAAGCGTAGAGTACCAAACTGCCAATCAATTAATTATTTAACGAGATAG
The DNA here is from genome assembly GCF_000090795.2 of Amphimedon queenslandica. Taxonomy (NCBI): domain Eukaryota; kingdom Metazoa; phylum Porifera; class Demospongiae; order Haplosclerida; family Niphatidae; genus Amphimedon; species Amphimedon queenslandica. The sequence goes on along the minus strand of NW_003550080.1, from coordinate 1,014 downwards.
GTTTATATTTTTACGAGCTAGGTTAATATGAAAAATAATTGACCTCCAATACTGCAATCTGATTGGTCAATCGCAAGGTGGCATGGTAGAAAATTAGTTATTAACAAGAAATGAGCCGCCATTTTTGTGATTACAAAAGAGTGTGGTCATCTACATTTATTAGGCGTCAAAGTAGGCATGGTAAGGCATGGTCAAAACTCTACTACATGTAGCTCAATACTCAGATTTGGTATCAATTTGGTACAGGACTCCTGTTTGGCATTATTAAATAAATGAGTATTTTGGTATCATATTGCCCACCTCATTCTTCATAAAGCAGCTACATGTACTACACTGTGTGTGAATAGTCCCGGTAGTGAACATGCTTATTGTTTACTCAAGTTATTCTTAGCTGGCAGTTAATGTAGCATATAGCAAGTAGCTGTTTATCTTATTACATGTATGTGAATATACATGGCTTGTTTTGCTTTTAACATAATAAAAATAACATTCAAACTTAGCGTAAACAACTTGAGAATGAATAACATAAAGGGGCTCAATCCTTCATCACATTAACCCTAATGTACAGCAACAATTTTAAATTTTAATATTCTTTCAAATCAAATCTTATGGTATTCATAACCTCTTATACTATATCCCAACTGAGTTTGACCCAAGAAAAACTGGAATAACTTTTTATAGGAATGTGGGATAAGGATGAAACTTTCACAGGTTCTTAGTCGCCCAATGCCATCACAGGATCTCAGGTCTTGGGTCTCTCAGCCCTTGGGAACCCTGAGAACCGGGTTCTCCCTATAAACCCAATGGCATACCAAAATGACGTTTTATGACAATTTATTACGTCATAGTTTACATAAGAACATGTGGTCGAGTGCCCAAACTGATAATTCTTCTTTTTAAAAGCTAACAGAGCAAGATTTTCTGATAATGATTGCCTTTATAAAGACTAGTTGACTCCAGCAGCTATTGTACTGCTTATCAGAACAAACAAAACCTTTTAAAGAGTGCAATACA
>NW_003550079.1:2668-4010 GCF_000090795.2 Amphimedon queenslandica | reverse complement strand
GAACAATATTATAGTAGCTAAAAAGCTATCCACTAGAATGATACAACCAACTATCCATACCACATGTAATCCAAATCGACAATGAGTACTGTCTAGACCTTCGAATAAAATGGCTACCGCTCCTGTAGCTCCGAGAACCTAGTCAATCTTCTTTATCCGGCTCGGTGGACCATTTGGTACACCGATCTAAATGGAGGACTGTATATAGGTCTGACGCGCTCCCTCGGATTGCTGGCTGTACCGCCGCTACTTCTATAATGGCTCCTTCAGAGAAGAACTCGTGTTATTCGTACTGTATTATATAACAATGACACACTGCGCATGCCCAGTGTGTCTCACAAAAAAAGTATACTAAATAATAATAGTTCCTAACACAATGTATAACAGTGAATATAGATTACTTGTTGCTATAATGGACAGGGAGATGGTGTGCAAGACTTTTACTGTTCATGAGAGTTTTGCATCGATTCAAATGTGTGTGACAATCATTTAATGTATGACAGAGGGTGAGGAAGGGAGGAAGCTGTCATTATCAAACCTGGATCTTGTTTCTGGCTTGTACTACATGTTTATTGCAAATAACTGGTGCTTATGGATCAGGGCTCTGCTGAAAAATTTGAAGTCCTAGATAAGGAAAATTTTTGAGTAACATTAAAAGTTGTTATCTTACATTTAGCTTCATTCAAGCTGTACACATAATAATGATCATCATGCATGTTAATTCTGCCATCAGTGCTGTGCGCATTACATGTATGTAAATGCTTGCCAGCTCATGTCGTGCAGAATGCTGCCATCAATGTTGTGCCCATTATTAAGTTAATGCTTGCCATTGTTGGATATGTGACAGCTGATTCATATCCTTATTTATGCACATCTCGTGTCCATCATCCAACCCAACAGCTCTCCAATCATCATCTGTTATATGGACTGTAAATCCACCTGATTTTAAGTAGGATAAAAGTCCTGCTGGGTATATTAATAAATCTGCGAGGTGGTAGGGTATGAAGCGTTGATAATTATCGTGGTCAAAGGCAGGAAATAGTGGCAGCGTATGCTTCAGACTAGCCATTCTTGAGTATCCAATTACTACCTCGTATTGATATAAAACGTGGTAGGTAAGCATAACAGTTTTTAAAAACAAAATCTGCCCAAAATTTCCATCTTTTGTCACAATTATTGCTAATAAATAACATCACTTCATTTATCAGCTCCAATATGGCTAAGCTATTTATCATCTCCATTAGCACTTTAGATGACTTCCTATTCTCAAAAGAGCTGCTTAACAAGGGAGGCTCTTTGTCTACGAGATTATTTTTTGATTTTTGTCAATGTATGCCTATAT
>NW_003550079.1:0-2186 GCF_000090795.2 Amphimedon queenslandica | reverse complement strand
TTTTTGATTAAGTGCTTGGAGACAGGTCAGTTAATGCATTGTTTATACTTGCAGGAACTGCAGGTGCTAGTGTGACCGGAGGAGGGAAGGGTTGCACTAATTGAATGGTAGTGCCATGAAAACTTCAAATGTGATTGCCAATATGAGAATGTGAAATCTGTGAAGTTGTCAACAGAAGCTAAGGTAAATGCAGAAGGTGCTATGTAGTTCCATATATCTGTAGCTCGTTGCGTCTCTGCATGCATTGTTACAAATCTATTGTGAGTGTCTGGGGAAGCTACACATCCTAGACAATTTAGTCTTTTAATTAGTTCTTTAGAGCCACAATTTACTTCAAACATATCAGCAAAAATATTATGAACTGGTGTAGGTCTGTTTGGGTTTGAATAATACATTAAAATACAAAGTGAAAAGAAGTGACAAATGTTACCCGATATGAGAAAACCAGGCTATATGCTCCAATATTGAAAATTGAGATTTATGGTTTTCTTAATTAAGCAACGTTTTTTCTATCTTTTGGTCCTTCTTCCATGTCATTTGACACATCTAGTGAGTTATGCTTATTTATGCAACAATAAGTCTAAACGAATGAAATTGAGTTACAGCCATTTTTATCATTATATCTTGCATTATTTACATGGTACACAACAAAAAGAAAGGTCTGTAAATGACTTCTAAGTTATTTTAGGGCAAACTTGGTATCAAATGAAAGGAAATTCTTTATACAATATATTTTTGGTATAATCTCAGTTTTGATACGGTACCGCTGTCACAACTTTTAGAAGCCATATCTCTAATTGATAATTCCCGCAGATAGCCTGGTTTTCTCACATTGGGTCACAAATGGTTCTAATGTGGGTGTAGAATTGGCTGCGGAGGTATGTGCTATATCATAGTGCTCTAACAGTTTGTGTAGTAATGTTTAAGAAAGTACTTATTTGTGAGTCAACCTCACTTATGAATTGTTGAATTCATTACTCTGAGGGATCATTGTTAATAGGAGAATCAAATCAGCAAGTAATTGCGTTATGAATTAATGTGCTCAATATTTGCGCACAATCTACAAGACTGGGAGGAGTAGTAAGAACTGGTTTGTTTAGGTAGTCACACTGTTTTTGGTCACTATTATTTTGAGTCTCTAATGCCAAAGACAAACTTCTCAAAAGATCACCATTTGTCCTAGAAAGAATGGTGCCAAATTTCTTTTTGTATGCATTTCAAGCTCATACATTCATTAAGATAAAGTATGAATTGATGCAGAAGCCAACATGATGTGAATTTGTAAATCTGTCACCATTTTCTCTACAGATGGACAACTGCTGTCACCGGTACAGGACTTTGTGAATGTAAAACATGCTATAGACAGTAAAATAATAGCCTTTTCATCAAATATATATTCAGAAATCTTTACAACTGTTGTCAAGATGGCAGAAGTAACTCTATTTGTTGATAACCTCATCCTTTCTTCATTCCACAATTTAATGTTATCTGGCGATTGTCTTATTTGTGTTTGTGGTAGGTTATTTAAATTTAGACAAATGTAGTTTATAACGTGTTAAGCATAGTAAGTCATGTTGTTGAAGCACACGGTCATCATTTAAATACACTAAGACTAACTGGGTATTGGGGCTGTTGTGTTCGAAAGTACCACAAATATTAGGGAGTGCATTACATGAAGCACACTTTTCAGGTGGTTGTAGCTCTCTGTAAATTCAATTATAATGATATTTACAGAAGAATGCATTGTTACTATCAATGCTACATAATTCTCTCATTTCTTGTTGTGACAAGGAAGAGGCTTTAATAATGGAATCATTTTGACTGCTATTACTGCACTCTGGGTATACACACATAATAAATTGTCTATCAACTGCTACTGATTTCTACTTAGGTGTATAATTTGGATCAAGTCGAGCGTCGAGCTTCCAATTAATCCTTTTTACCTATAACTATATTAGGAGGAGGAGGGTGAGGCAAGTGGCGAAATATATAGCATTCCATTCTTTGATGATCATGATTAATTCTGTTTTCTTTTGATTTTAATTGACTTTTAGCCACTTGAATAACCTAAAATGATAGTATTAGTGTGACTATGTTGTAGTCAATGATATATTGCAAATTTTTGTGGGACAAAAATATTTCTAGTATTGAAAACTTAATGTATAAGTTTTAGTACAAAAGATGAA
>NW_003550073.1:2643-4021 GCF_000090795.2 Amphimedon queenslandica | reverse complement strand
TGTTATTCTACTATCAACTTGTACCTGTATCTCTGTATATTAATTAATATATTTTATTATAATACAGAGTTGATAATTACTTCTTTCTTTTTCTTTATTTTCTTCATTTATTGATATAATTTTCATTATTGTTCCTCCTTCAGTTACGTTAGTTGTAGTGGGTGTGGCTTGAGGTCCAGGAGGTATTGTAATGATCAGTATTATTGAGTTGAAGTGAAAATCAATATATTTGTACATCAAACTATCTTTGAATTCTTTCTTATAATCTGTAGGATCTGATGATACATAAAACTGAGTATGTGACTGTGTGTGGGGAGGAGGAAGAAAAAGAAATGCATATAAAACAAAGTGAGATAATCATTTTTATTACAGAATTAATGTATGATCTAACTTTGTCTCTTTTGTAGAGTATCTTCTTTAAAGTACCCGGGCCTACATCACTAATATCAGTAACATCATTATACTCGTTCCATACTACTCTCATACATGATGGGTTGATATTAAATTCCTAAATAAAGAAATGTACCAGATCAATGGAGGGAAGAAGAACAATATAAATGACAGTATATCATTCCTCTTACTTCTCCTATATGTTGTTTTAATCCTTCAACAGTCCAACCTAGCTCTCCTCTAACTAGTTTAACTGGTTCTACTTCTCCAGTCGACAGATCAACCACTGATACCTTTAGATTAATATCTATATCATTTGGACACATTTAATTTAGAGGTAGTGTCATGTCATGGTAACAAACCACACCCACCTCTAGCATTGTATTTCTTAAAAGTTTCATTTTCTTTACAAGTTTCCAAAAATAATCCATAAAAGTCAGTCACACTCATAATCTGTCCAATAGTTTGATGTTGAAACTAAATTTAATAATTATAACAATAGGATAGATGAAACTGAGATACCTCATCTAGATCAAAGGACTGAATTATTACATTGTGCCAATGATCATATTCAACTAAACGACATCTCTCAATAGGAATATGAGGAGCTAATCTCAATAACTGATAAAAAAGAAATGAACAAAAATAAAAGAATAAATCACCTAATAATACTAAACCTCATAAGCTTTATCCAGTACACTGGGTAATAACTCATCTTCATGTACTGTAAGTGTTGAATACTTTAATTTTCCAGTGACAGGATGATTACAAGATAATACAAACTATAAATAAGAGTAAGTAAATTATATATACATCTACTTTGTGTGTCTCTCACTCTTACTTCACGCATTTCCTTTTCAATTGTCTGTTTCTTTTCTCTCTGTCTCTTCTCCTCAGTCTCTTTCAAATCTAATCAAATATCAACAACAATCAAATGATGACACATCATCATTAAAACCTTTAATATCTTTTATAATCTTCTCATTGT
>NW_003550073.1:0-2633 GCF_000090795.2 Amphimedon queenslandica | reverse complement strand
TACTAATGGCTGATAGTCTGGTCTTGTCATTGCTTTAAGATGAAATTTGCAATCATCAATTTCAAAAGTCATTCCTCTTCTCAATTTGCTAGCATCTTCATAATTAATTATATAATTATTAGTATAATTAATAAAACTAATCTAACCTGAATCAGTATTACTAGTAAGTGATCTCAAATACTCAATATTCATTTTTGATAATTTGTCTGACAATTCTTCATTTTCTTTTTGTATCTCATTAAACTGAGACCTCAATAAAGTCAACTCTTTACCAAGTGGTTCTTCCTAATAATTATTATTATAATTAATACAAACTAGTGAGATATACCTCAGCTTCTTTAATTGATTCAGCATCACTTTGAACAAACAATGATTCTTCCTATAATTAAGATATTAACTATGTCAAATACATCAACCAATTAAGATTCAAGGGCATACACAACTTATGAAAAGAATTCAAATTCTAACCTTGGTTACTTTAGCCATTGATATTTCTTGTTTCAATTCAATTGTTTTCTATACAATTAAGATTACATTACACAGTCTGGTAGCATAACATATACTTTCTCTTTGCTACTGATAGTATCTCTTAGTTTATATTCAGCTTCTTCAAGTATAATATAAGAAATAACCTGTACATATAATTAACACATTACAATCAACTGAACACATTGTTACATTGTACAGGTACTATAATGTAACTAATAAAAGGAATGATTATATTAACTGACCTCAGTGTGTTGTAGTAAGTCTTGATCCTTTTCTTTTAGTTCCTATACAATACAATATTCATAAAACAATATTCAATTATTCATATTATGTACCTTTTGTCTAACATCTTGTCTCCTCCATAATGTTAAGTTACCAATAGTCAGTTTCTTTAATCCTTGTCCCATTAGTATATGAATATTCTCTATCATCCTCAATACAGTAAACCCAACATCAGAGAAAGGAAAGGAGCAAGTGACACATATTGATTCGGAAGGCTCTATAAACTGAATCTTCAGTAATTTACCAGATGCTTTTGCAAGAAGATCCTCAATATCTTTGAGAAAAAGCTTCTCAGGCTTCCAATCAAGGACAAAAATAACTGCTTCACATTTAAGAGGAGGAATGGAAGCAAATCTTTCCTTCAAACAAAGACTGATGGAGAGAGTCTCACAGAATTTTTTTAACTCTGCTTTATATGCTTTAATGTGTTCATCTGCTTCAGTGATATTCATCTTCTCCACTACACTATGAAGGAGTGCAATATTAGTCAGTGAACATTCATTTTGAATTAGACGCAAGATACTAGAAATATCACGACACTTCTTTACTTTTTCACTAAGAGCAGCACCACAGCAAGACAGGAATTCCTTTATTTTCTTTAGAGAGCAGCGCTTTTGTTTAAAAATAATGCCAACATGGTAAAACATGCTTCCATAAGACATTCTCATTGAGGTAAAGTCCTCCAATAAGCCTTTTGAAACAGGAACTTGTACTGCAGCTATGAAAGGTTCTATAGTATATGTCGTTCACATGTATTGAATACCTTGAGGTGATAAAGGTTGTGAAGATGAATTACTAGCAACTGCTCCATCAGAAGGAGATGTATCTAAATTTTGTGAATTAGTTATTATAGTTAGCATCAATCATTTCATTACCTTGCATACCCACTTCAAGAGTAGGAAAATACTTACCTAAACACATAATAATAAACAAACAATTGTCATTAGTATAAGATATACTAAATCTACATTCATTTTTCCCAGCCACACATGCACATGTATGTGTATCACCTCACAATTGAAGATATTCATTAACTATACACATAAATTATATTAACATTAATGAATAATACTAGCCACCCACATCAGCTTTATCTATGTGACAGGAATCAATTATGAATTTAATTAGAATGGCCCTTGACAACACACTTTAAATAATGCAATGATTATACCGTATACCATAAAATTTATGCATCAAAAAAATTTTGCAAATCCTGCAATTCAATGGTTTCATGAAATAAATTTTCGCAAATACATGTAGCTTGCAAACTGCACCACGTGGCAATGGAGCTGCAGAATTTTGCAAATTAATTTTTTTCGATGAAGCAAAAATCACAGAAATTTTTGTCACATAAATTTAATGGTATAGTATATTATGATACTCACTAATATCATCCAGTATAGTTTGTCCCAGTGATACGTTAGTACTGATTGTACACAATACATTAGCAAATGTATGTAAACTGTTGGGATCAGTTTGAACAGCTTCTTTGACAGCAGTTAATAGAGCCTCACGTTGATTAGGAATAGAGGGACTAGCTGACACCACTCTACTAACTGCTTCTTGTGTTAACATACATTCACCATAAAGTAACCAAGCAATACTAACAGGATCACAAAGAGACTGAGACAGGACAGTATGACGATTATTAAAAATATTAATAAGAACCTGATGTTCTATGATAGAAAATACAATGATTATAGTTACATACAGTTATGGTTGACTCACTTAACTTCTCAGCTACAGCAGTTTCATTCATAGATCCTAGAGCATCTGACAGTGAGTCCAAGTTGGCTCCTCCTCTACTGGCAACATTATCAGCTCTACGTAGCCATTGGGAGAGGCACTCTGTCAAGCATTGA
>NW_003550072.1:2449-4022 GCF_000090795.2 Amphimedon queenslandica | reverse complement strand
AGATGAATTCTTCAGATTAGGAGAATCTATTCAAATAGCTTACAGCAAACCACAACCAGATAATTTAGAATCTGTATTAGACTTTTTTTTGCATTTTACTACATATTTTTGATGAATAATGAGTAATAAATGAACCATATCCATAATGGCAGAGAATAAAGTGATATCATGAATAAATGATAATGTCATAAATGAACCATAATTATGAAAAAAAGGTGATAAATGATAACATGAATAAATGAAATGAAAGTTAATGTTACTGCATGATTACGAGAGTCTCAGTTTTTTTTTTAATTCAGCAAGATGAGCAAAGAGATCGTCATTAAAGCTCAAAAAGGATCCTCCACTACACTCGGGACAAAAAGTCTGACTTTCTTTATAATATACTAGATTCCCATCAGGTAATAAACAGTCTGTATTTTGGACATAGGTACGAAACAGCTAACTACATTCTACACCATGAATCAAAATGTGCTTCTTCTTTGTTTCCCCGTTTATTAATTTTGGGTGTGGTTTTACGTGGTAGGCGTGGTTTCAATTACTACGTGAACGGGCATGACAAGGAAACATTAATAATAACTTATAATGGCTTTTTCTCTCTACTTGCATTGCAAAGAAATCGTCCAAATAACATCCATAACTTCAAAATGTCATAGCGCATTGTCATAAATGGGATATTGATGGAAAGGGAATTTTTTCTCTATCTGTGAGTACCAAAAACTGATTTTACCAAAATCCCGCAAATAGACTGGTTTTCTGATATTGGGTATCTTATGTTCCAAGCACATGTGTAAGTATGCTAAATTTAGATTTAACACCATAGGTGACTGCAGGGTTGGTCATAGTCAGGCATGCCCGACAAATAATTTGGACCAGAAATTAGAGTGTAATCAATGACATCGTTTTTAGTCATGAAAATTACTTTGGCTAGCAAGAAAGTCTTTCTCGCTTCCTTTGCAACAAGCCATCCAGAAGTAGCACTTTACAGGTTGCATAGATCTTAACAAATAACATAGGGGGCCTTTTAGGTGTATTTTTATGATATTTAATAATGTACGCATGCGTTGAGTCTGTGCCCTAATTAAGTGTGGAATAGGGGGCGCCAACAAAATTGCAGTGCACTTTGCGCATGATCTGTCTTGCCTGACAACTCCACCAATACTGCCGCCGCCTATGTTTAATACAATAGATACATCATCTACTATTTAATTTTCAAATTTTGAAGTGTCATTTTTAATGTTCATCCTTTTCTGAGCTTCTCTTTTCTAAGCCCAATATCCATCTATTTTTCCCCCCATGCTCTATTGGAAGCTGAAATAATTTATCTATCAGAAACAGTCCACCAACATTAAATGTGGCTATACCCGTTGTTTTTCACAACAAAACAAGACTGACTGCTTATTTTAAAATCCACAGGCCCATCTATCGTTAATATACGTAGTAGAGGCAAAGACAGTAACAGCCTATAGAAGGGTCCCATCACTAGATGTGTTTGTGCAAAATGTAGACGATAGTTAGGCAGTAGGTCGACAACATGACCTACCATCTCTACAACAATTGAAGGGGCTGGGCT
>NW_003550072.1:0-1305 GCF_000090795.2 Amphimedon queenslandica | reverse complement strand
GAGGCAACCACCACTGCCCTTATGTTGCAGGTAGAATACTCTATGTTTATGATTGTTGGCGGGCAGGTGAGCAATGCGTTCCTCTCATACATTTGCTTACAATTTGGCCAGCTTGCTTCAATGACTAAAGTTCTAACACAAGGAGACATGTAGGGGAGGACGTGACTCCTTGCCAGTGGTATTGTGGGCTTAAAATGTTTGATTTTTATAAAAGGGCTGTATTGAAATAATTATGTTAGTAGCATATTGTAGGAGTGTCGGCAATCTAGTATGAAAGGTTGAGAAGGAAAAGCTACTGTCAAGTTAACCACACTTGGGTGGCTGGATGCTCTGCTCTCATTCGAAACCCAACTTCGTGGCAGCTATTAATTATAACTAACAATCAGTACAATAATCAGTGTTAAATAATTAATTATAATTACAAAATTGAAGGGGCATGAAAATGTGCTCCGGATTCCACATTCCCAAATCCCACCCAACAAAATAATTGCAGTTTAAACAAGATGAATCTGGGGTGGAGATCATAGTGGCATGCAGTAGTATATTTGACAAAAGACAAACTGACAGGCATCCTTAAGCTAAAATGACACAAATTCAAAGCTTCCAACCCACCGATCGCTAGTTCTCTATTAGTATTGGCTAATGTGACATGGATGAAGCAGCATTGCCTTGATACTTTCCTTTCTGGAACCCACCCTTGTAATAGTTATTTAATTGTAATTAATAATTATTAGAATAATCGGTGTTCAAATAATAATTACTACAACCACGAGGAGAAATAGTTTCTCTGGATTCCATTCGAACCTCGCAAGCTAATCTTCATTTAAAGTACTACATTTAGTATGGATATCATCATATCATCTTCTCAAAGTCAGCACTACCTTTAATCTCATATCATCAATATTGTAGCCCTAAATTTACAATAGCCATAATTGTCTTAACACATTATGCCCATGAAGAAGAAGCAGCAGTCCGTCCTGCTTCAAGAACAAGAAGATCAAGATTCTTAAATAGGGCAATTAAAGATAGTGGGAGAATTACCATAAATGGTCGAATAAAGCCCGGGCGTTTATTTCTTTGCAGGACAAAAAAATTGCGTAAAATAAAAAAAGAAACGGTAAAACTGGGATTTGAACCCAGACCTCCAGATTCAATGCACTCCGCTTAACAAGTTAGGCCATTTGGGACACTCTAAAGATTGTGGGGCTTATATTGAGTAAAATAAGCGTATCTAAACTTGGAAATTCTTAGTACCAGGCGTTTATTCGAGCCAGGCCTTGATTTGAACATTTACGGTATATGTGA
>NW_003550071.1:2548-4023 GCF_000090795.2 Amphimedon queenslandica | reverse complement strand
AATAATGACTACTGATAAGCAAAAACAATCACATGACACAGGCTGATTCAGCACAGCTAGTGCAAAGTCATCAAAACATCTGCAAAACATCCTGAAAGCATGATGCAAAAATTTCAAGTGTCATCAGAAATTGCTTATGCATAAAAATCTAATTCAAAATTTACAGCCAAAAGTTTTAAACAAAAGCTAAGATTCAGCAGTTAATGACACATTAAATACTAATATTCTGTGCTGATGGACATTACATATACACATTTTAGACACTAAAGCTTGTTTAAAGAACTTTTGTTTGTGTTTATATCATGTAACTAAATCATTTAGTGTAATAAAACAATGAGTGATTGATTAAATCTGAAAAGTACATTATGTAGGCATTAATTGTTAATATAAATTACATACCCACTAATCTTCTGAGGTAATTGCACTTTTTGAGAGATAGCATCGCCTTCCAAGACAAATAATGCGTGGCTGTTCTCATTAATTTGTAACTTTATACTTACTTTTAAACCCTAAATAAATAAAAATTTTATATTAATTAGATCTACAATGAAACCGGAACAAAAGGTTTCTGTTACTGTATAGCCTCAAATTTTATCAGTCAAATTTTTTGTCAAATTTGGCGTTTTGATAGCCATTTGCCAAAATACAAATCGACCATTTTCAGCCATATACACATGCTCAATGGCACATGGCCACAAATCATGTTGTGGCCAACGTAATTACAACAAACAACTCACGACAAAAAATTACGTTGTGGCCAACGGTAAGCCTATGGTACGTATGCAGAATTAAAACTGAAATGATGAAAATTAAATTTAACAAGGAATTAAGAAATTTTACTGACATAAAACCCCTACCCCTACAGACCTTGCTGAAACTGCTATTGTTTTCACAAAGTGTGTCATTGTTAGCAAATGTCCAATCATCATTTTCTATCAGCTTATTACTGGTGACGGTCTGATTGTAAGTCTCGCAGAGGACACCATCAAACTTGTGCGAAACCAATTCAGCTTGACTGTATTTCACAAGCAGCAATAGGTAACAAACCAATATGACCCTCATCTTTAAAAAGAACTGAATGCGATGTATTACAAAAGACTTGCATGATTTTATAGCACCAGTCTACAGTCTTGAATTACAGCATAGGTAGCAGACCGTAGCACTCGTGACTCTCTTAAAATTCCCAGGGAAATCCCCAATGTGTAATTACTTGTGACCACCCACGCACACGTGCATTCACGTGTACTAATCTAGAAGTAAAGAAGTAAACAGTACTGATTTCACACACGTATTAACAATTAGTAATTTAATCTAGATCTAATAAGTTTGCCATTGATAACCAAAGAATTTATTATGCAAATAACTAAAAGGTCATGAGTTCATGACTAGCAGAACTCTAAAGAATAATCATTTTCATGCAACAGTCACCACCACTTAAGCTATTAAATACCTTTTCTTTGTCACAGTCATAGGCG
>NW_003550071.1:0-1449 GCF_000090795.2 Amphimedon queenslandica | reverse complement strand
AAATAACTTGCTTATACAGCACTACTGTCCCAAATCAATGAATAAACCCTGATCACTTTACTGATACAGTCCTGATATAAATAATTGCTACCTATTAGGACTGTATCAGCAAGTAATCAGGCTTGATTCATTGATTTTGGGCAGTAGTGCTGCTGTAGCATGATAACTCTTGGCTGTGTACATTCTTATCCCTTTCTAATTTAACTGATTTTATGAGAGTAGCATGAATTAACAGTTATGATTTTATCCTATGACCTCACTTTCATTACTTGTTGTATATGCTGTCATAATGATATGATAAATTGAAGTGTTGATAAGATAATCATCTCTCTTACACATAGCCTCAATCATGCCTGTTTTGTATTTAAATCAGTAATTCATTTCAGCGTGTACGTTTTATTTTGAAAGAATTTTTTCGTTGCACTAAATTTGCTGGCCCAATACAAAATATTTTATAAGGTACATAATAGCTTGCACTTCTAGTTATTTAAATTATGCAGTGTTTCCACTCTACTGAACTACTGTATTTAATGCATGCCTTATAAGGTATTATGTTATGCTGTTACTGCTATGTAAACAGATAAGCCTAGGGAGTTTGACAATGATGCTAGTTTCCTTTTTTCTTCTCTTCTTGTTCAAGCTTGTCTTTGGTCAGACTGGAGACACCTCTGTGTTTACCCTGTGAACACTTCATCATCAAAATGTCCATTTTATTCTACTCACAATATCAGTTTTGATCAATTGATGGATTCATTACTGCCAAATATGACAACTTCTTATAATGATACCACATTCTACTTCTTACATGGAACTTACAATTTGTTGAATACAATAACTTTTCACCATTCGATGAATCTTCAATTTCAAGGTGAAGGAGAAATGACAAAAGGACACACTGTCATGGAGTCACCTGTTGTTATTATTGATTGTTATACTAACAAGCCATCAGCAGCCATTAGTTTCAATAACTGCACTAATGTGTCACTGACTAATATTACATTCAAGTCATGTAGAAATATTTATCGTTCATCTCTTTACTTCAATGAATCATCAAATATATTAATGGAGTACATGTCATTTCAGAATTATGTACATACAGCAGCACTTTGTTTACGATCATCTTATAATTAGTAACGCGGTAGCGTTACTAAGTAGGATTCACCCCCAAACAAAATGGCTGCCACGACTTTTGCAGCCTTGCTATCAGGGGCGTAGCTGGACCTTGGGTGACGGTAGGGCAAGAAAACAAAATGGCGCGCGAAGCGCGCCGCGATTTTGGCCACACCCTTTTTACGTAACAAAATGGAGGCATTTTCCTGCAAGCTGAGCAAAATCAGAGTGAAATTATCATTGTATATAGCTTTAAAAGAGCATGTGGTTATCAGACATCCCCTTTTGTTATTGTAAGAACAATAAATATAACCTTTTGGGTTATGAATATAATTATAA
>NW_003550065.1:2585-4030 GCF_000090795.2 Amphimedon queenslandica | reverse complement strand
CTTATCTGATAGTCCAGATGTCCTTTATAATTTTATCAAAACATTTCAGTGTTATAAAAAGTAGTAAAAACTTCCATAAGATAGTTTTACGGTAAATGAATGCATGCATGCCTGCATGCACCAAATGTTCGGGTTTCTCTTTCTTCCACAGTTTAGTAAGAACTAGTCCTACAGTTTTTATCCTAAAAATATGATTTTTGTACCATTGTGCTGCATTTAAGGGACGCTAGTGCAGCGTGGCTTTGCATTGTAATTCTAGAAAATGATTTCTCGCGTTGTTTTCAAGCACACATGGACTCACCAAGTGGTTGGACGCCATTTTGATGCAGCCAACTGCGCATGCTCAGTATTATTTTAATGGAGAGAGATTGGAACAAGCTCAAAGCCTTTTACAATTACCGGCTCATCTGTGATGACATTGAGATGATGTGTTTGCCTAAACACCTGGCTATCTACTGACGTGACACCAATCACTTCCAGTGAGAGAACTTATTGTAAATAAATTTCAATGGTTTTATTGCTTAGTCATCCACTGAGTCAGTTTTGTGTCTGATAATTCATATACTTCGGTTTACTTCCATCTCTTCAAGTAAGGTAAATATAATAGAGTAAATTGTCGGTTTTATACCATGCATGTCTTACTACATGTATTATATTTAGGCCACTCCATGCAACTAGATTCATATACTGCTTTCCCATTTTATGCCCATGTGGTCCCCATCACTATTTTGATTACCATAAGTAATATTTATGGCTGCTAGTATTCGCAAAAATAAAAGTGTAATTAAGTACCATGGAAACCGATAGAATGTTGCTATAATAACAAGACCGGTATGAGCCTAATTTTCTGTTCTTTAGCAGCTTTAGTGGAGCTATTCACCAATAGCGACTTGTTCTGTTTCTGTTAGCTTCTTGTATGAACCTCTACCTCCAAGCCCCTTGCTGCAAATTGTTACTGATGACTGGTCGGTAGCAAACCACACCCAAGCCAATGAACAACACTAACTGGAGTGGGTAGAGAGTTCCAAGATACAGCAAGTAGGGTAGTTTTGAAAAGAACTGGTTAAAGCAGCTTCAAAAAGACCAAGGGCTAGCTAGTAACAGCAAGAAGAACAACTCAAGAACACTGCATCAGGATGCTTTGCTTTAATATCGTATTACATCTGGTATCTACATGCATGATAATTGCCGGTCATGGTTAAAAAAATTGTGAATATTGGCAGCTACAAATATATAATTATACACATAGCTTATACAAGTGATAATTAACAAGTAAATAAAAAACATTAAAAATGGAAAAATAGTAGGATTGAGTGGGGGAAAAAGTAAGGAAACAAGAGGGTACTTGCAAACTGGTGTGGTAAGAAATCCTACACCACTGCATAAAAAATAAAGGCTTCATAGTGCTATCATAGTTGGCTGTCAGGATAATTGCTGTGCTTTTG
>NW_003550065.1:0-2288 GCF_000090795.2 Amphimedon queenslandica | reverse complement strand
GTAGTAATCTTCATGCAGTGGTGTAGGATTTCTTACCACACCAGTTTGCAAGTACCCTCTTGTTTCCTTACTTTTTCCCCCACTCAATCCTACTATTTTTCCATTTTTAATGTTTATTATTTACTTGTTTCCATTCTTTTTTCTTAAATTAATAAATTACATTCTGTGGTTAGGTTAATTATATTCATGCTAATCACGTGCGCATAAATTAAAATGGCGTCAAACCACAAACCCACGCGGTGGCTGCACCTGGATTTTGTCTTCTATTTTCAGTATTTTGGTCTCTGTCCTCGCTTCTTTTTGAAACTACCTTTGTGGTCCTTGACCCAAGCCCAGAAGAATGATGTAAAAGGCAACTTGAGCAGCTCTCTGGATTAAAAGATTATCCGGTGCATAGAAGAAGATGAAAGAAGAAGAAGAAGAAGAAAAAGTCTGAAGAATTTTGCAGAAATTTGAATTTGGGCCTGTTTTCCAGAAATGCTCCCGCTACATTACTGTTCACTTTAAAGGTACCAGGAGAATCGCTCAGTGAAGGAGAGCTCATCTAAGCCATTTATAAGGCTTTACAACATAAGATAAAAGAGTTATAAGTGTTTGAAAATCATAAAAACGGCCGCCATCTTGAAAAATCAACCTCAATCCTACATATAGGCTACCGCCTATATAATAATGAGAATGACTAAACCTGCTTCCCACCTCTGTAATGGGATACTATGATTGGAGTGGCCTTAGCGAAGGATTTTTTATTTGTAGTGGCTATTTTTATGGTCCCGTAATCTCATTGTATACAGCTATTTTTACGGCAGGGAATATAGAAATGAAGTGACGTATAAAGATGACAATCAGCATCAATAAGGCAGCAGGATCGTGGTGGCACAGTGGGGAAGACGCTGGGTTGGATACGGATGGGCACTGGTTCGAATTCAGCTCAGACCATTTCTTTTTTTTATTTTTTATAATTTTGACTTTAACAAATTGATTTTTTTTATCTTTCTACTTCACTATGTTCCCTAATTATGTTAGGAGCCCTAGTTATGTTAGGAGTCCCCTACTTAGCTATTCAGTGTTTTTAGGGTTTAGGGTTGCGGTTTCAGTTTTTTTAGAGCGTCCCCAGTCATTTTATGAGCCCCCCAGTTATGTTAGGAGTCCCCAAGGTTGGTTTAGGGTTTAGTTTTTTTATTTTAGAGTGTTTCCCAGGTTTTAAAATGAGTAAATCCATAGATAAATCATCCTGCCGTAAAAATAGCCACCCACGGTCGGATTACGGGCCCATAAAGCCACTGCCTTTTTTATTAGGGCAAAAATATTCGTTATTTACAACGCTTATTCAGTGTCTCCAATGCTAGGGATTTTACCCTAGATTTGGGGTATTTTCTAAGCATTTAGGGCTCAGGGTAGGTAATTTTAAATGGGCAAAAATCTAGGGTAACTTTAACCTTGATCTAGGGCCTAGGGTATAGGTAATTTTAAATGTACAAGGATTTAGGGTAAAAAAATCAAACAGCCTAAATGACTGGCTATACAATACACCTAATAGAATTAGTATAAGCAAGAGTAGATAATTAGTTAGGGAGAGTGTCTAACTGCCCTATAGTAGCTGAAACATCACCGCGTAGTCTTTTTTTGCTTATCTCTGGGCATTTCCGCATACTTAGATCAGTAGTGGAGTTTCAGAATTCTATTCTTATGCATGGGCGTGTAATTAATAACCTTATTAACCTGTAAAATGGCGGCCGAGTTTGTGCTACATGAGGAAGATACAGCAGACGACTATTCTGTCACTGATACTTATCTAACAACTTGAAGGGGTTCATAATCAATAAGTGTTTCTTCAATGATCAGGAATGCCTAATACTTACTCATGAGAAGCTGTTTTGTACACATTTACTGGCCATAGAAACTATATAACAAGACTTAAAGAACTTTTAGGTACCCCTAAAGACCTAAACTGAGTGGTATATAGTATTATTTCGAAGGTATTATTTGAGATAACAATTTAACAAAAATTAATCATTATTAATGATGTAAAAATTAATTCAAAATGGGCGTGGTAAGATAGGCGTGGCTATTGGCCGCCTGTACACAGTGGTGGTCTTTATCAGTCTTGATGGAGATTAATTCTGTCGGTGACCGTTAACCATCTTACAGAGAGACCGCTGGGACAGGTAAGTTTAGTATTACAGTCATTGTCCAAAAAATTGGGACATTAAATAGTGACCGTTTTAAAGTAGCTGGCTGTTTTAAGCAGTGACCGTTTAGACAGGTTGCGGACTGTATCAGTCGGGCAG
>NW_003550064.1:2450-4035 GCF_000090795.2 Amphimedon queenslandica | reverse complement strand
TACTTCTAATTCAGTTAATGTCGAATTGTTGATAACTAGTTCAGAAAGAGACTGAGCACTAACTGAAGTAATACGAGGATTCTTAAAGAAGAATAATCCTAAAAGTGTATTGTTATGTGTTTGTAGCACGTTTGCAATATCAGCAACTGCTTTGTCATCAATAGTACTCTTGATAAGATGCAAAGAAACTAATGATTTATTGTTAGCCAGTAAGTTACATAAGGATGAGATGCAGTCCTGTGTTAGTTGAGTGTCTTGTATTTCCAAGTGTTTCACTATTTCATTTTGTATTAAAAGTGGCAACAGATCACACACAACATCAGGAGATGATTTGATGATGACGATGTTCTTATGCTTGTATGTTAATATAGAAACTACTTCTTGACATTGTATTAAAGATGGAGAGGTCAGTTCAACACCATCATCATACCACCTAATTGCTTTAGGTTTTCCTGAACACATAAACAATTATAAGTCTCTATTATCATTATTTTTATGGCTAAGTCAAACAACATTTCTCAATAGCTGGTTATTTTTGTGGATTTTATAATTATATACAAAATTTGAATTTTGCCGAAAATTGATATACAGAAATACAAATTTTTATGCCTTAATTTTTTGATTGATTTTCAAAATGTAGCATTGAAATTGCAGATCAAGGAAAATATCTAATACCATCAAAATACTCTATAGAATATTAGTACATATACATAAATATATCTTACCAAGTTCTTTTTTTCTAAGTTGATTTAGCAGATCTGAATCTTGTTTAATTGATGACAAAAAGTCACTTGCTTTTTCAAGGTTGCTGCTCGTCTTAATTTCCTTGATTTTAGGTATGTCAACATTTTGTCATTGTATAATGAAATACTTTTAGTGGTTCCAATGTCAACAGTACACTCTCTTTATCTTTTTCAATATTGCTAGTATAAACAAATCCCTCTTGATCAGTATCTAATGATCTTGCTAGCCACCATCCATCAGTATACTCTTCCTTGATCTCAAGCTTCTCTCCTTTCTTAAATGAAAGCTCAACACTATCCCTTGCTTCCCAGTCATACATAGCTACATAAACTTGTCCTATTGGTGGATCCATATATTGTGTAGACTGATCCTTTCCTAAAATACCAGTACTATATAGTCATTATGTTAATATAATGCAATACATACTAAGAGTAATTGAAGTTTGTTTCAACTGTTGTATATTTATTAATGATATTTTTTCCTGTAACTGTTCTATCTCCTTCTCTCTTTCAATTAATGTTTTCTCTACTCTAATTAATGTTTCTTCTATTCCTATAAAAAATAGACATTACAGTGGAACCTCTGATAACGGAAGTTCTCTTTAACGAAAACCTCCTTATAATGAAAAAAATTTTTTAATTTTTAAAATAAACATAAAGCAGAAATGAGAAGAGAAATAAGTCAGGATAAAAGATATAAAATAAATAGAAAAGAAATTAATGATTATTGATTGAAGAGGGGAGTTTGGAACATGTACTACATGGACAGAGAAAGTGAAACGAATGATGATTGGTGGAATCGAAATTAGCTTGAAAATGAGTGAGAAAAAAGTTTATTAGGT
>NW_003550064.1:0-1386 GCF_000090795.2 Amphimedon queenslandica | reverse complement strand
AACAAAAAAAACTAAACCCTAAACCCTAAACCCTAAACCCAAAACCCTCAATCTAAAAAACATAAAAAAAGAATCCTAAACCTAAAAACCTAGTAACTCATTATTATTCATGATGATGACATCATTAATTGACTTTTAATAATTAATTGAGGTAGGACCTAAACTGCAATGGAGCCAACTTCCCTTTAATAAAAACCTCTATGTAATGAAAAGATTCTTGTGTCCCAAAAGTTTCATTATTCGGAAGTTCCACTGTAGTAATAACAGTAGTCATTAATACAAGTCAGAATTTGTCACTATTTTTAAAAACAACATTGACTCTTATAACAGTACATATTTGTCATTAATTTGCATATTATTTAATTGCATGTAAAAGGACCATTATTAGTATTAATCATCCTCCTACTACAGTGTATGTTATGCAGGAATGTTTAAGCCATACATGTGTCCCATATAAAAACCTTACTAGGCTCTTCATGCTCCTCCAAAAATTGGTTTTAATTTAATGAAACACCTTTATGAAAGGAGGTGAAAATATTGAGGCTGCCTAAAACTGTAAAATAAAGTTACATTTTAAAATTGGTATTTCATGTTAAAAAGGCAAAATTGCAAAAAAAAACTCTGCCTGTGGTATTCAGAATAATACAAAATTTGCTATAGAGCCTCTTTACATGATTACACATAATACAAAATGAGATATTTCAATTAAACAGAGCTATACTACCGTATGTCCCAACTGAGTTTCGACCAAGAAAAACTGGAATAACTTTTTCTAGAAATGTGAGATAAGGATGAGACTTTCACAGGTTCTTAGTTGCCCAATGCCACTTTAGGATCTCAGGTCTTGTGTCTCTCAGCCCTTGGGAACCCTGAGAACCGGGTTCTCCCCACAAACCCAATGACAAACCAAAGCTAACCGCAATGTCATTTTATGATGTCATAGTTTACATAAGCACACGTGGTCCAGCACCCAAACTGATAATTCTTCTAATAGAACAAGATCTTCTGATAATGATGGCCTTTATGAAGATTAGTTGACTCCAGTAGCTATAGTACTGCTTACCAGGAAAATCAAGACTGTTTTAAGAGTGAAATAACACAGCCAAAATATCGGCCATGTCTCTATGAAGATCATTATAATACATCACTGGTGACGTAGCTACATTTTTCAAATTCCAATACAGCTGCTTCCACTTCTGGTCCAAACTGATTTGGGACATACCGTATAGCCAAAAAATTACTTTGGCAGTTTTGTATCAAATTGCCTGCATATAATATTGGCGGTCAGCTCTTAATTTGGCGGTTTACTATCTTGTCTTTTCTTTAAGCACTCTCAGCTCTTCTTAAAGGGTAACTCAACCCAAAAACTTTTTTCGCAGAAATAAG
>NW_003550060.1:2494-4043 GCF_000090795.2 Amphimedon queenslandica | reverse complement strand
GCAGTTTATTAAAAGATTATGATATCAAGGAATCAAAGAGACAGTAAGTACTTTATACTATTAATAGTAACACAATTACTTGTACTATTAATAGTAGCAATTTCTTTTGCTAAATAGACGTACTTGTAAATTGTAACATAGAAGTAAGAGCATCAAAAGTATAATACTTTGTGACAGAAATATTTGGTAGTACTTAATATTGGTAATTTGTGATTCTAATTTATTGGAGGCTTTTAATTTATTTTATTTTTGCGATTTTATCATTAATCTGCCAATCGCAAAATTAAAATTCTACTGATTTATTATTATCGTTGTTGTTGTTGTTGTTGTTTTTAGATGAGAATATGGTGATGTTCTCAGATGTTGTTGTTAAAGTTAGCAGAAGAGGGCGACTGAGGGAATGGTGTATGATGATAACCGGTCAGTTATAGGAGGGGTGGGGCTTGGGGTGTGGCTTAGGGACATAGGTACCAGGTTGGAGAATTACCATATTATAGCTCCAAATTTTTGTCAGTCAAAAATTTTGTCAAAATCTTAATTTCTGTTAAATTTAATTTTTGTCAATAAATTTTTGTCATTTTTGTAATTAATTTGCATACTACCCACTTAGAACAAAAATTTCATGAGTTAAAAAAATTTTGTCAAGCAAAAATACCTGACAAATTTGACAAAAATTTTGACTGATGGAGATTTGGAACTATAAAGTATAATTAAAAATCTTTAATTTAAAAAAATAGCTTATAAGTCATGACGCTAGCAATTTAAATGTGTTGTTGGCCTACATGTAGCCTCAAAAATTTATCAATAATTTTTTTACAATTAATGGAAGTTAATTTATTTATTTTATTTATTTATTATATTAATAGATGGTAGTTTGTATCTATTGGAGGTTAATTCAATAAAGGTACAGCACAGAGTATCATTAGCTGATGTGAGTCACATTAGTGCTAGTCTCCTACCTGATAACTTCTTCATTATACATGTACCTGCTGATCAGGACAGGCTCTTCATTAGTGCGTAAGTATTTTATTAATTATTATTATGATATTTATGATTTAATATGATTTTAATAATGGCCAAAGAATGGTAGAAAGGAGAGTAGTAGAGAGAGAGAGAAAGAAGGGCCTTATAATTTAGTAATATTTTATTCTAAAGCTACTTTACACTGTACTTTAGTACAGGGATTTTTTAGCAACTTTAAAAATTTGTAAAAAATCAAATTTTTATCAGAATCAGCTCAAAATTTTTATGTAAGATAAGAATTTGTATGTGCATCAGGAAAAATTATAAAATTGAAAAATGTTCTGTTTTTTATTTTTCGTAAAATTTTGCTAATGTCATGTTACTGTAGTAGTACAGTGACTTTTGTCCGATTTTTGAATTACTTAAAAAATTCATAAAATATCCAATTTTGATCGGAATCAGCTCAAACTTCTTACACAATATAAGAACATGTATATGTAACAGGAAAAATTATAAAAATGAAAAATTCTCTATTTTTTATTTTTGGTGAAATTTTTGCATTTTTAGTTATTATGTGTTATGTTTT
>NW_003550060.1:0-1278 GCF_000090795.2 Amphimedon queenslandica | reverse complement strand
TTTTGTACTCCATGTACAATACTTACAATGCATGCTATTGCAAATAAAGTGATGTTTAGACAGACCTATAATATATCTAATATACTCTAATGACCAGTCTATGGTACACACATACATGTATATAAAATATGTTACAAAATTATCAGTTTATAGACTCTAACTGATACTTTTGTAACATATCTTATATATGTGTGCACTAGACTGGTCTATTATTTTTTGATCTAACAAGCAGATGTTACACAAAAGCTTTTGAGGTTCAAAAGCTTCTTTAAGATGCCACCTGATACCTTTGGAGTAGTATTATGCACTCTTTTCCAATGCCCTTATAAGGAGATTTGTGCCCACTTTTGTGGTCTGTTCTGTTCACTCATTAAGGGCAAGGAACACTTATCTCTGTTACAAGCACTATATATCATTTCTTATTGTCTTACAAGATGATTGATGTCTCTCAATGGAGAGCAAGTATTGGACTGTGGAACTACTGTCAAGCTGCCTCCAGTAGACCAGCTAATGGCCGCCACTCTCACTCATTCAAAGCTGTAGTAGACAGCAAGTCAGGCAGTACTACATCAGGAGAGAAGACATCTAAACTACTAACAGCTCTATCTCTTATTGCTTTACTCCTCCTCCTTTTTCATTCTCTCTCTTTATTAAGACACATCTTGATGATTCCTCCAACAAGTAAACCACAATTGCAAATTTGTACTTGTATATTTAGTGGTATTTTATTATTAGGTAACTGCTACCAACTACAATGTACTACTGGTGTTACTGTTACTGATACAAATTATCTCCAGTCAGTAGTCTTACCTGGAGGCAGCAGTTCTAACCTGATTTACAATGATCTCTATTTGATTGTTTGTCTACGTATGCTCCTCCTCTTATCAGGAGATGTTGAACTCAATCCTGGTCCTATGATTGATGATGAACCTGATATTTTCCTATTACTTCAATGGCTTGAACCACTTGTTGACTGGCAATCATTTGGTCTTCTCTTACCTGGAATAACACAACATGAAATTACAATAATTGAACAAGTGAACCCTGAACATCAAAAACTAGCTTTATTATCAAAATGGTTGAATACAGATCCTACAGCAACATGGAGAGATGTACTTAATGCATTGACTAAAAGAGAAGAGATCAATTTATTCCAAACTATTAATGATCAGTTACAAGTACATCAATGTACAGGAGGTATGATCATGTACTTATATATTAATAATTATATTAAATGTATAATAGGTAATACTGATGCTCCTACTAGTACTGTACCAG
>NW_003550059.1:2918-4046 GCF_000090795.2 Amphimedon queenslandica | reverse complement strand
CTGATTGCTCTGTCTCTACTCTCTACGCGTGTCTAAACACGTGTCATAACTATTAATTAATGATCTGTTGCACGCCCAATTGGCCAATTTAATGTTTACTTCCTCTACAGTAACGTGTGCATTCTATTTCCGTGAACGTGTCCCTTTAAGGCAGCTAGCCAGGAGAATTTGAATTGGAATTCCAAAATATTGACATTTGTAGGAAACAACTAAACTAATTGAGTTTCTATATAATGAGCACAACAATCAGCCTATTCATGGTGTTATTGGACCTTACCATCCTGAAAGTGCTAAAATGTTTGCTTATATTTTTGGACATTATTTGAGTACATTACAGGTATTGAACAGTTATCAAAAATAATATAATTGTATACTTTTACACTTTAGATTTCTTATTCAGTGACTAGTGTGCTACTTGACAACAATAGAAGATATCCTTATTTTCACACTACAATTCCAAATGATGAGTATTACAGTGTTGTTTTAAGTAAGCTATTGGATCACTTTGATTGGCAGAAAGTGGCCATCATATCAACATTTGACAAACAAAGTGCCTTGGTAAGACTCAGTCTCACTTATATATTTTGAAAATAAATACTTAGGTTTTACAGTCAATATTTAGAGCACTTGCTCATCACAATGAACAAGCTCATATTTTTGAGCCTGTCAAAGACTTAGTCTCTGCTGAACTTGTTCTAAAATCTGCAAAAGTAAATGACTTAAATAATCAGTAGCACTTTGCAATTCTCACTCTGGGTGGTCTATATAACATAGCAGTGATATTCTTTAATGGCTGTGTAATAGACTTGTTTGTCCACTCATGTGAATAGAATGATTGTTTTTGAAGTTGCTTCCTATGATATCATTACTGACTTCAAACATGATAATTTGTAGTAATTAAACTAATCTTACTGTGTAGTTTTAAGTTATTATTATTAATATTGTAGTTATTAATATATTATTAATGGTTAGGTTATGTTATTTAAATATAGAACTTTTTAAATGTTTTTAAAGTTTTGTGCTGCATTTATTAGTTAGTTCTTAGTGACTTCTTTGTAAAGTCAAAAAGTTATTTTGTGATTAAGAGCAAACGCATTTTCACTAAGTCCCGAAGTTACAACATATTTA
>NW_003550059.1:0-1980 GCF_000090795.2 Amphimedon queenslandica | reverse complement strand
TATGCCCATAACCACCTCCAGACAGGGATGTATCTGACCAAGAGTAGATCTGACTTATGCCATGGTAAAGTATTGCAGTATTGTTCTTATGTAAACTGTCAAATTCCACACTGTCTGCAGGGTGGTTATGGGCATATAACTCCTGCTAAACATCAAAGGTTTCCATGGTAGCCACCCACGCACCATGGTATAATATGAGGATATGATTAATGATAGTGTGTGCATGTTATACCTTAGAAACAACTCGTTAATGTTTATTTGCAACTTGTTATACTTTACATTTATTTTTATAATTATTTTAAAGACTTATTTGAAGTTGGTCTGTGTATTAACAATTATTTCTACTCCTTATATTATTTGAAAGATGGCAAAGAGTGTATAATAGGCTATTATGACTCAACTAACAGTACTCATCACCTGCAAGAATGTGAAACAGAATATTGCTGTAATGTGACTTGGAAAGGTATGATACAGTATACAAGTGTTGGAATTCAATATAATTGTGTATGTAGGTAATTATCAACCAGAAGATGGATTTCAATCAAATAGAACAATTACTTGCAGGCAGCCTCTTGATAGCAGCATAATAGCCTCTTTTGTATCTCTAATAATAGTTTTAATCATAGGAATCATAATCAGTATATTATTACAGATTTTAAATTATAGATGGAGAAATAACAAGTGAGAATAGCATTATACTTTTAACATTAAACATTCCATTTATTTCAATAGATATTTTAAAGGGTCATCTCCCATTTTTAATGCAATCATTACATTTGGTTGTACATTGGGTTATATTAGTTGCCTGTTATTCCTTGGTAATTATTACATTGGCCTTACTGGCAAAGGAAAGCTAGGACCAATATGCAATGTAAGTATATTATAAGTATTGTTATTATTTTTATTCTGCATCAATAGGTGGCAATGTCATCAATAAGCCTTTCATTTTTATTAATCTTTTCTACCATATTGATTAAAAACTGGAGAATATTTCAAATATTTCACAACCCATCACAGCAAGATAGGGTAATTAAGTGTCCCTGTCCATGTATTATCTGTCCTGATTTGCTCCTTTAGAAATATTTATCAAACACAGTCCTGTACATTTGGATGGTTATTATCTGTGCTCCTGTTATTATAATACTCATATTGATACACCTCTTTAAACCTTTGAAAGTATATCAAGTTTCATTTCCTGATCATAATTGCCCCGGCTATGTAAGTTATCCAGTCATATAAACTCAAATTATGATGATGCATATAGCCTGATAACATAGAGTCATCACTGATAGAGGATCACTGCATTGAGGCTTCATCGTTTGGATGGGGTGCTGCAATTCCAGTTTACTTTGTAATTCTTTTGATAATGATCATTTACCTGGGGTCTTGGAACTGTCGCATAACACGGCACTATAAAAGTGAAGGAGAGTTGGCTATTCTTACTGCAACTGTGTCCATAATGATATATATTTTCAACTATGGCATTAGTCTTATTGCTACTTATGGCTACACTGAAGCAGGAATGATAAAATTTATCTTGCGCTATAGCATTGGGACGTTATTTGTTTACTTCTCATTCATCTTGGCTGCCTTGTATGGTTTTAAAGTAATCTGAGCATTTTATAGCGCTCATGGATGACACAGTGAATCATATTTTTATAGGTTGTTCAGCTACTCAGAGACAAAAAAGCTCATTCAAGACCCGTTAAAAGGTCTAGATCAACTCTCAGGAAAAAATTTTTAGAATTGAGTGATGAGATTTTTACACTGAAGTGTAAACTAGAAAAGGTTAGCATTAAAATAATTGAATTTCTTTTCATTGTTTCTCTTCTGTTCACACTTTGCAAATTGTTTAATAATAATAATAATAATAATAATAATAATAATAATAATAATAATATGAAATTTTTTTTACATTTTGATGCATAGATGAATACCAGTGCAGTTGCTTTGGAGCAATAATATAGACTCATTTCATCA
>NW_003550057.1:2926-4047 GCF_000090795.2 Amphimedon queenslandica | reverse complement strand
TGTATAACTGAATATCAGTTGTCTACTTGTTTTGTGAATTGTCTTGTCACGGCAGAACCCCTGAACTGATCTCAAACAATTGCCTTTTAAATTTGCGTATCTCTTACGCAAAATCTCCACCAACTTCATGTAAGTCCACCTTTTTCTTTCCATTTTAGAACAAACAACTGCTATCTGGTACAAACCAGTAGCATTTGACTTTGTGGTCACCTTGCTGCAGGATGACTTTGGCTTTTTACCCATCCTACAAAGGCATGTCCATTCTTTACAACAACAACAATACATAAACGAGAAGCTGATGGCAGCTTTCTAGAATGCATTTCTATTTATTATTTTAAAAATTAATCATTTTTCCATTTTAGTTTGCTTTTCAAGTCGACAAGGCAGAGCACAAAAGCATCCAAAACATTACTTAAAATAATGACATTGTGTATCCACTCTTATAAAGTATTAATCTTTAGAATACTAATATGTACTTTAATAGTAACTGAAGTAATGTTGCAATAATATTATTTCATCCTTCTACATACAGTACACTAGTGCTACACTGGGAAGGGACCCAGTGGATAAACTAAACCTATACTAGATTAAGGGTGGGTGGTGCAAGAAAAATTGGAGAGGCTCCTTCTACAAGTGAGATCCTAGGGGAATGCTGGATGATACTCATCTCCCACGCATGCATACAACTGCACTCTGTTGGCATACAAGTGGTTAGCTACACTTGCATGCTGCTCATGCCATGCATTGGGAATGTAAGCAATCAACCCAAACAAAGATGACCCCTGCTGAATAACTCCATTCAAGAAATAGCCCTAAATGACAATTCATCTTACCTCGGGTCTACCTGCCTGCTGTGGTCCACCGTCCTCTGCACAGTGACCACATTGCTGTGAGGAAGTGTGGCCAATGTATGGGACCAACTCCTCGCAATAACCAAGACTTTTGTGTTTCGGCCCAGCAGGAAGGGGGGCTCCACCGATGCAATGATATTTTGTGGGCACTGGGCAGACTGAACCCCCTCACCTCTCGCCTTCACATTGTGGTCGCACCAGTTGTACCCCAAGGTGGAATCCATAAACCCTTAACGTGGTTCCACACATATTTGAGGTGAGGCCAACCAT
>NW_003550057.1:0-1763 GCF_000090795.2 Amphimedon queenslandica | reverse complement strand
GTGAGTATCATCCAGATTGGAGAAACTTTGTGCGGAACATTTACCGTTTGATTGTGGGGTACTTGCACTCCGCCATTTTACCATTCCTTTGTGTATGAAAATTACTCCTCAATGAAAATTTAAGTTTTTGAATATTTATACCAAACACATAAAAAAGTTTTGACAAAATCCCGGGTTATTTTGAGATTGTACAAGATTTTTACTATCCAATAGTAAAAGGAAGTTAATACAAAACTTTGTCTGGAACATTTTTGAAGGAAAGACAAGTAATTATTAGCATTGGTAAAGCATAGGCTGTTGTGATAAGACTAAGCAAGACCTTTCTTTTCAGTTGGAGCTATTTCTACTATCTTCAAAGGCTTATCTGACAACAGACAAAGACCTGTTTTGCGCTAAAAGAACTTACAAAGACCGAGTTTAGGCTGAGTAGCTGGTAACATTCACATCAAAAATTTGACTTACACAAACATCTTGGTGTCTCAAAAAAGGATACAGAAGATCAAACAATCCTTGTAAACATCTTAAGCAAACAAACTATAGCACAGGGATTCTTACAAGGCATTAATAAGGTTGTTCATTGCACTGAATTTTCTCAACACACACTTGCCTTCCTAACAAACGCATATTAAAAAACTAGCATTTTCACTTGCAATTATACACTTGTAGAAAGCCCTAGGAAGTCTCTAGAAGACCAAATTTTGCATGAGATAGAAGTTATTGTGCGTTAACAGAGACCTTGTACCAGTGTTCATTTCTCCACCATTGCTCGTTGCTATGGTAATTATTAATTTATTTTAATGAATATTATTAAGAATGCATGACCGCTTATTCTATTGCAATTTCTGGACCTGAAAAATTGATCTATTTCAGTTAAATAGGTATGTTTTTAATTTTTCTGCTCCTCTTGTGAGGCAAGTACACATTAAGGTACTGTATATACAATTACTGATTTCAGGTATACGCTTCCACTGAGAAGATGACTTGCTTCATATTGTCCTTTTTTGGCTCGAAATAATTGTTTCTGATTGTCTAAAGCCTGTTGTATACATTGTCACAGATGCTGATTTTATCCAGTAGGTCTTGTGCAGGACTTCATTCTGCTTTAGTGACATATCCAGCTACATACTCTGTAATGGAATGGCTCCTATAAGTAATGTATTGCAAGTCCATATTTCAACGTCAGAATTTCAATAGTAAAGGAGTGTAGTCATTGACTCGGACTTCTTTTATCTTGTTTCAGATTAGTTTATTGTATGATTTTAAGCAACTTTTAACATCATTCATGCAAATGCACTATCATACTGGTCTAGGATAATCAAATCGGCATCTACCATATACTTGGAAAATTCAGCAGCACATAATGTTGGGAATTTTTAATAAAGAAGCAGGTATTTAATATTGGTGGTCATTAAGTATGGCAGTTTCCTAGACAATCATTCATTGTGGGCCTTGTCTGCCTTGTGTGGGCATGAGCAGATGCACATTCTAGTGTGTGATTAGCCATGGCTAAGAAGCAGCATGAGTTAATGATGGACAGTAGCATTTCAAAACATTTATGCAGAAATCTTGACTCCTACCATTGATGACAGATTGGAATGTGTTAGTGACAAAGATAAATATGCTGTACAGATGCTAAGAAAATAAGATCAAGGTTTAATATATTAGGCTTTGTGCCACAAAGAATGTAAGTTGCTTGTTCTCATTTTGTACAAAGAAATGGAACAATAGAAGCAGTAGTGTGTGATTACCATCACTATAGTAAA
>NW_003550054.1:2602-4053 GCF_000090795.2 Amphimedon queenslandica | reverse complement strand
CCTTTTCTGATGCATATACATGTACTTATGTTGTGTAGAAAGTTTGAGCTGATTCCTATCAAATTTGGATTTTTTTACAATTTTTTAGTTTGCTCCAAAATCAAGCCAAAGTCCCTGTACTATAGTACATGGCCGTGGCTCAAATTTCACCAAAAATGAAAAGGAGAGATTTCTCTATTTTTATTACCTTTTCTAATGCATATACATGTACTTATGTTGTGTAGAAAGTTTGAGCTGATTCCGATCAAATTTGGATTTTTTTATAATTTTTTAGTTTGCTCCAAAATCAGGCCAAAGTCCCTGTACTATAGTACAGGGTTTTTGACCAAATTTCACCAAAAATGAAAAGGAGAGATTTCTCTATTTTTATTACCTTTTCTGATGCATATACATGTACTTATGTTGTGTAGAAAGTTTGAGCTGATTCCGATCAAATTTGGATTTTTTACAATTTTTTCAAGTTACTCAAAAATCAAGCCAAAGTCCCTGTACTAGTATAATAGTACAGGAGTCTTTGGCCAAATTTCACCATAAATGAAAAGGAGAGAATTCTTCTTTTTTATATCTTTATTATTTTTGTTATTAATATTATATGATTATTATTATTATTATTATTATTATTATTGCTAGGTGTTACATCGCATTGCTGCTGGTATCGTACCATATCCATTCAATCTTGCATCAGTAGTCTCCTCTAATCCTGATCTTTATGGTCCCTTCTGGATATGCATGACTCTTGTACTCACGACTGCTCTCTCTGGAAACATATCAAAGTTCTTCAGGTAATGAATTATTGTGTTTATATTTAATTTATATTTTATTTATAATGTATACATTATACATGAGCTAATGTATTTTATTGAAACTGTGTTTAGAATTAAAAGTTTATGTTTGAGATAACTAGATCTAAAAGTTTTTGTCTCTATGCTACATAAAATATAGCATGCACTATTTTAACTTTTTATGTAGGCTTTGCTCTACAAATTTTTAGCATTTTTCTAATTTATAATTCACAGTTTATGTACATGTACATACACGATTATAAAAATGAGCTGATAATTATAATAATTGTGATTATAAAAATAACAATGATTCTTCATTGTCTTGTAGCGGCAGTGTTAAATGGGACTTTCATTTCCATGAGGTCATAGTCCTCCTAACTTGCATATACGTGTACACAATATGCCTTCCATTGGGTCTGTGGGGGCTGATGGTCTGGAGGAAAGTTGATGGTAGATATTCTTTATTTCAACTGCTGACTGTGTATGGATACTCCATGTCTGCCTTTATACCATTGACAGTTAGTGGAGTTAATGTTTTATTTTTTATTTTGATATTTCTTATTTTATTTTAATAGTTAATTAGTATTATTTTTATTCTTATTTTTAATAGTTTCTCTGGTTGATTAATATCATTTTAAAAATCTTATCTTTAATAGCTTCTCTGTTTGA
>NW_003550054.1:0-2095 GCF_000090795.2 Amphimedon queenslandica | reverse complement strand
GTCACAATTATATCAGTTGATATTGCCCATCCATAAATGTCTCAGATCAATAAACCTTAATTCCCCCATAGTGTACATGTACATTTAGTTGTGCACAAATCAGTGTCAATCCAGATTTAAGCTGTAACATATACTTTATAGCTAGAAAATTTGGTGAAATAAAAATTTGGCAAAATGGCAAATGGAAGTTAATTCGCCATAATTTAAGTCTCGAATCTGATAGGGTTCCATAGAAGTATGCACAGGGTTGAAATATCACCAAAATTTTAAACTTCAAGCCTCTTTAGAGTTGATTCGCCAAATTCTACCACTCTAGCTATACGGTATTATTTTCATTGTAGTACTAGCTTGTGCATGTTGTACATGTACATGCACTATGAGTAGTCATTTGTCTTTCACCAGAATAGGGAGTACAAATTTTTTAAATTGTGTTTACTGTTGAAATACATTGTGCATGTATACAGAAGTGTAGTAAGATTTTGGAGAAGGGGGGGCTAAGATAAAGTTATTATTAATGAATTAATTAATAGACTGAGAATTAAAAACTAAGGGGGGGGCTCCTGCCCCCTGCCCCCCGGCTTCCTACGCCACTGGTATATACATGTACATGTATACATTTTTGTGTCTTTTTATTTTATGATAGGATCGGTGTTGACCATGTCACTTTGGCAAACATTCCGTAATGAAACCAAGAATGTAAGTCATTGCTCATACATGTATTATACGCAACCAGTTGATATACCCGGTAAGTATCACTGTTGGAACTATGAATAAATTAATTTTTGGGAGGCAAATCTATTAACTAAAGATGGGAGACTTGGCTAGATATAGGAGATTAAAAGCTTTAAAGGAGGGATTTAAGAATAGGAGATCTTAACTCCCTCTAGATCTAACAGTGAATACATGTACATTGTATCCGTATACAGTCAAACCTGCTATTGTGGACAGTCTAAAATAAGGACACCTCTATAATGAGGACAGGTAGTATCAGTCCCAATACAATAGTAATGTGTATTAATGAACCTCTGAAATAAGGACACCTCTATAATAAGGACAGTTTTATTGGGTCCCAAGGTGTCCGGAATAGACAGGTTTGACTGTATATCATATACTTTATAGGTATCACTGATTGTTATGCTGTTTGTTGTACTACTTCATGCTGGGATTGCGATTGGTTTTAAGGTAGACTCGCAATAAAATGCAATGTATCTATATTAATTTTATTTATTATTTTTCTAGTTCTTTTATTTCAGGCAGATTAGTTATAGTCCCGTCCAGCCCACAACAGCAGGAACTGTGTCAACAACACTTGCAATACATTCCATTACTAATGCAACTAATGCCAATACACTTCATTAAAAATAATATCATTATTATTAAGATATATTATTATTATTATTATTATTAAGTCTGTTGCTCCTTCTCTTTTGTTGTTTTTATAAAATGCTCAATAAAAAAATTTGAGCTTCTCAATGCTATGCTTTCCGGCCATTTTTAATTAGTAGGCGGTCACGTGGTTGGTTTGGTGGGTGTGCCCATTGCGCATGCGCAGCACAGCAGTAGAGAGCTATGGCATGAGATGGTGGGATTCTCTCCTCTTTCTCTCTTCGTTTCAGTTAGTGTTTGCCTTAAGCTATAGAACCCTTCCTCGAGACTGAAGCTCTAGCTGTCCCGGCCCCGCATAATGTCCGTCCCCTGGCAGCCCGAGCCGTCCGCTCTTCACCAAATAGTCCAATTACTCAAAGAGAGCCAGCACTCGAACAACGAGACTCAGAGAACAGTCCACGAGGTATGGAAAACCCGGAATGGAAAGCTGGGAACGGGATATTTTGCATATATTTTGACACTCTCCCCCTCTTTCCATTATAGCGCCTACAAACTCTTAACCAGTTTCCTGATTTTAATAGCTACCTCGCCTACGTCATGGTTCACTTAAAATCGGAAGACGAACCAACACGCTCTGTTGCTGGCCTCATTTTGAAAAATAACGTGCGAGAGTATTACTTGAGGTGAGGCGGGCATTAATTGGAGTATTAGTTGGGTCGTATATGGTATTATTATTATATTGTGTGGTGTGGTGTTGCGTAATGTTAGA